>NC_082711.1:1981374-2181444 GCF_030144855.1 Hypanus sabinus | reverse complement strand
GGTTTGCTCATTACACATCACAATATTAATAGATCGAGTGCTGAATAGCGAAGTAGTCAAAAGGCACAACATGATATAAAGCAGATGGACATATAAGCATAGAAGTGTTTCGAGGAAATTTAATTCTGAAAACAGTGGGGTGTTTCACTTTGGAAGGACAAACCTAAGTGGAAAATGCATGGTAAGTGTCAGGAGCATTCGTAGCATTAATGTACAGAGGGACCTTCGGGTCCAATCCCATAATTACCTGAAACTTACAATTCAATTAGTTGGAATGTGGACCACCGATTACTACACGGAATAGAAAAGACATGTCAAAAGGGCATGTAATGGTACTGGGAGATTTCAACATGCAGGTCCATTGGGAAAATCAGGTTGGCAATGGATCTCAAGACAGTGAGTTTGTTGAATGTCTGTGAGATGGCGTTTTGGAGCAGTTTGTTGTCGAGCCTATTAAGGGATCCGCTATACTCGATTGGGTGAAAATGGAAGTGATTAGGGAGTTGTAGATAAAAGAACCCTTAGGAGGCAGTGATCACAATATGATTGAGTTGAACTTGATATTTGAGAAAGGAACGTCTGATGTAGCAGTATTTCAGTGGAGTAACAGAAATTACAGTGTTATGAAAGAGGAGTTGGCCAAAGTAAATTGTAGGAGTTGCTGACAGGGATGACAGCAGAGCAGCAATGGCATGAGTTTCTGAGAGAATTGAGGAAGGTGCACGAGACAAGTATTCCAAAATCAAAGAAATAATCAAATGGCAAAATAGTACAACCATGTCTGACAAGGGAAGTCAAAGCTAATGTCAAAGCAAAAGAGAGGGCATACAACAAAGCAAAACCTAGTGGGAAGTGTTATGGTACAGCAACAATGAATATAGAATTGAGACAGGTTTTTTTATAAACAAATAAAACATTTATTAAACACTGCTCAGTAAAAAACCAAAAGTAAACAATTGGCTAACTTAACTGGAAGTTAACAGCTATATGGTAACTCGAACAGTTCTTGAAGCGATAAATGCGAACATAGTTCTTAAAAGTGGTAAATGCTAAAGTCCAAATGATTTACACAGTCAGTCAGGAGAGACACTGCTGAAGTAATGAATTCCTTGATGACTTGATGTTACTGCTAATCCCAGCCAAAATATGCCTCGCCTGAAAGACTTACGACAAAGGAAATAAAAACAGCTTGAAAGAACTGACCTTCTCTTGGCAAATAACACTGCGCCCAGTTCTTTCTGCTTTCATAATGCAGGAGCTATCTCGGATGCAGGTTACTAATTCCTTGACCAAAGATTAAATAAGGTCGATCCTGTATTACTGCCAATAACACCAACTTTACTCGATCTTTCGGGTTTTCCGTACTTTGGTAAATTCTTCACTCTCCAACTGGACTGCAAAGGTAGGAATCAAAACTAGCAGTATTGTGGTGGAAAGTGCCAGCAATAACCTTTGAGACTTAAGATAGAGAGTAAAACTCCACTTTAAAACAAAACTGCATCATGAGACGAATACGCAACGTAACGGAGTCACTGATGAATTAAACAGTGAACTAACCTGCATCACAGCAAGGCTTTCCCTGTTGAAACAGCCCATCACATGACCTATCACTGGCAGGAAAATTACATCACATGACCTCACACTGGCGGGAAATTACATCATCCCACCATCACAAGACCGTTCCATCGTGCTCACCAGATACTCAATTACGTCATGATCATGTGACAGTCACAAGATACCCATGGGGTATGTAACACCTCCCTCTAAAAAAAATTTGGTCTGTCATGAACAAAATTTAACAATTAACTATTTACAAAAAAAAATACAAAATGTATAAAATTTACAACATACACAGTATACATAGTATTATCATACAGCACCTTACAAATTACTATACAGTAGGAGTGTTACAAATGTTAAAATATCACTCCATAAAAAAATTGCATTGTACATTCAATCAGCAATCACATTATCTTTGCCTTCAATATGAGTTATCAAAATATTATACGCCTGTAACATCAAACCTATGGTGCTAAATTGGATTTTGATTTATTTCCTTAACCTTTTTCCTTAACCAAGCCCAGACCTACAACAGAACCAAGGTAAGTCTCAGTGGTGTGACCAAATTCACTTTTGGCTAGGTTAATAGTTAAGTTAGCTTTTGAAAGCCCCTCAAATAGTTTCCCCACCACAGTAATATGTGCTTCCCAAGTATCATTTCCTGTAACTAAATCATCAATATAGGCAACTGTATCTTTTAACCCCTGAATCACTGAATTAATCATCTGCTGGAAAGTACCTGGGGCATTCTTCATCCCAAATGGAAGAACATTATACTCATATAACCCAGATGGGGTTACAAATGCAGAACTCTCTCTACCTCTATCCGTCAATGGAACACACCAATTCCCTTTTAATAAATCAATCTTTGTAAGGAACTTTGCTTTTCCAACTTTATCTACACAATCACCCACTCTAGGGATTGGATACAAATCTATTTTCATTACAGCATTCGCCTTCCTGTAGTCAGTACAAAACCGAATACTACTGTCTGACTTAGGCACCATGACACAAGGTGAACTCCAATTTGAATTAGGTCTAATAATATTATTCTCTAACATATACTTAATTTCTATCTTAGCAAGTTCACATTTTTCCATGTTCATCCGATATGGATGTTGCTTTATGGGTTTGGCATCTCCAACATCTACATCGTGTGAAGCTACTGTGGTTCTTCTAGGAACGTCTGGAAATAAGTCCTTATATTTAAAAATTAATTGCCTCATCTGCTGTATCTGCTCTGACTGTAAATGAGCTAATTTTGCATTAACATTTTCCAGAATGGTTGAGTTTGGTAATCTGGCAGAAACAAAATTGGATTTAGAATGAGTTTCAGATGAATCATCCATTATGTTCCTAGTGCGAACAGACTCATTATTATTGACCACAACAGTCAGTAGCAGACTGTTTCTCATAATATGGTTTTATCATATTTATATGGAAAAGTTGTGTTGGCTTTCTACGATCTGGAGTTTTTATCACATAATCTACATCATTAACCTTAGACATAATTTCAAAAGGACCATGAAATTTAGCTTGTAAAGGATTCGTTTACACAGGGAAAAGAATGAGCACCTTATCTCCAGGCTTAATTGACCTCATCCTAGCTTCTCTATCATACCAGGTTTTCACCTTCTCCTGAGCTGATTTTAAATTTTCTCTGGCTAAGCTACAAATTTTATGTAATCTGTCCTTAAATTTTAAACATAACCCAGAAAATTAGTGTGTACCTCTTTATTAATCCATTGTTCTTTTAATAAGGCCAAAGGTCCTCTAACCCTATGCCCGAATAGAAGTTCAAATGGGCTAAAACCTAATGATTCCTGTACCAACTGCCTTACTGCAAATAGAAGAAAGTATATGCCCTCATCCCAATCATTTTCATTTTCCACACAATACGTCCTAATCATAGACTTGAGGGTAGAATGAATCCTCTCCAAGGCTCCTTGTGATTCTGGATGGTATGCAGACGAGGTAATCTGCTTAGCTCCCAGTTTATAAACTATCTGTTGAAACAATCCAAGCATAAAATTGCTACCTTGATCAGATTGTATTTCATTAGGCAACTCAAAATAAGTAAAGAATTTTATAAGAGCCTTTGTTACAGTTTTAGTCGTTATATTCCTAAGTGGTACTGCCTCTGGAAACCTAGACGCAGTGCACATGATAGTCAACAAGTACTGTTAGCCAGTTTTTGTTTTTGGTAATGGACCTACACAATCTATAATAATTTTGGAAAACGGTTCACCGAATGCGGGAATAGGTTGCAGTTGGGCCACTGGAGTAACTTGATTTGGTTTACCACAATTTGAGAAGTATGGCACATTCAGCAAAACGTCGCCACATCTTTTCTCAAACCAGATCAGTAAAAATGTTTAAAAACCTTGTCCACAGTTTTCCTCACTCCTTGATGTCCACCCAAGGGCATACTATGGGCTAAAGTTAAAATCTCATTTCAATAAACTTTAGGAACAACTACCTGGTGAACAACCTTCCATTCATCACTTGCAGGAACTGTAGGTGATCTCTACTTCCTCATCAACACTCCTTCCTCAAAATAATATCCTACTGGCACCTTATCAATTTCACTATCCGGAAGGTCTTATTCCTTTAATTTGATAATCACAGTGTCTCTGCTCTGCTCTGCTATCATCTCCTTCCAAAACAGAGACAAATCTTCATGGTCAGACTTACTCCAAGAATCTTGTTCAAACAATGAAGGTAAGAAAGTTTCTGACTCATCCTCAAAATTCGAATCCCAAGTTCATCAGTCATGGTTACAATGTCATTCTGCACATCAAGCTTTTTAAGCCATAGCTTGAGTTGCAACACAGGAAGAATCTGTATTAGAATCCATCCATGGTTCCTCTGACTTTACCTTCAAATGCACTTCAGGGAAAACTTGTCCATCTGCCAAATCATTGCCTAACAATAGAGAAACATCATTTATGGGTAAACTAGGTTGTAGTCCTACTTTAATAAGTCCTGTAAATAACCTTGACCTTATAAGAGAGAGGCCAGACTGCGCAGGCACATGATGTCAGCCTGTTGAGCGCGAACAGTTTAAAAAGGGCAAGGAATCTGCAGAAGTTTTTGATTCAGAACAAGACGGCAGTGGGAGAGCACCTAAGGATTTCCAGCGGGTAGACATTTGAGTTCTTGGGGGAAGAGAGAGGCCAGACTGCGCAAGCGTGTAACGTCAGCCAGTTGAGAGCAAAAGGTTCAAAAAGAAGACCACCATATCCAGCGGGCAGTGGAGTGAGAGGCAGCAAAGTGAAAGGGCTTTGGCTCAATGGGCTTAGGTGGTAAAGGGAGAAGGTGAGGTAGGTTTACCTGTGTTATTTGCAGAAAGGAGATAGTATATGTTTGATGCCAGTGTTCTGTGCTTGGTGTCAGATGTGGGAAGTCCTGGAGTCTCCCAGCCTCCCGGACGGCCACATCTGTACCAGGTGTGTTGAGCTGCAGCTCCTAAGGGATCGAGTTAGGGAACTGGAGATGCAGCTCAATGACCTTCCCCTGGTCAGGGAGAGTGAGGAGGTGATAGAGAGGAGTTATAGACAGGTGGTCACAACAGGGCCACGGGAGACGGACAAGTGGGTCGCAGTCAGGAGGGGGAAGGGGAAGAGTCAGGTACTAGAGAATACCCCAGTGGCTGTACCCCTTGACAATAAGTACTCCTGTTTGAGTACTGTTGGGGAGGGACAGCCTATCTTAGGGAAGTGGCAGAGGCCATGCCTCTAGCACAGAGTCCAGCCCTGTGGCTCAGAAGGGAAGGGAAAAAGGAAGGCAGTAGTGATAGGGGACTCTATAGTTAGGGGGTCAGACAGGAGATTCTCTGGATGCAGGAAAGAAACTCGGATGGTAGTTTGCCTCCCAGGTGCCAGGGTCTGGGATGTTTTAGATCATGTCCAAGATATTCCGCAATGGGAAGAACAGCCAGAAGTCGTGGTACATATTGGTACCAATGAGGTAGGTAGAAAAAGGGAAGAGGTCCTGAGAAAAGATTACAGGGAGTTAGGAAGGAGGATGAAGGTTTCTAGTGAAGTCATCGTCGAGAATGGCAGCTTAAGTCACTGGCTCCTCCAGAAAAATGCGTATTAAGCCCCGTTAACCCATCAAATTAATATTTTTTGAAAAGTATTTGAACTGAAAAGAGGGGCAAGAATGGCGAAAAAGAATGGAAATTTTAAAAGTGACTCTGCGGAGCCTGCAACCGAGAGGAGTGCAGTGAGCAGCTCTCCTACCAGCGAGGTGGACAATGGGCCTCGCTTAGGTGAAGCGGCGAATATCTTCGAAATCCTGAAAGAAATAATGGAGGTCCAGAAAGATATAAAGCAGCAGCTCCATGATATTAAGTCAGAGCTCGCCAGCGTCAATCAAAAAATAGCGGTGGCAGAGACTCGAATTGAGAAGGTGGAAGATCGCATTCAAAATGTGGAATGGATACTAAGTAAGACAATAAAAATATTAAATCACCAAGAAGGTAAACTGCTTAACCTGAAGGGAAAATCACGGCGGAAAAATATCAGAATCTACAACATTCCCGAAGGAGTGGAGGGCTCGTCTATGACGGAATTTGTCGAAAGTTACTGTGGGAAGCGTTGGATCTTCCCCGGGCTATGAAGCTCAAAGTCAAAAGAGCCCACCGTGCATTAGTCCCAAAGCCTACCCAGGATAGAAAGCCACGCTCAACAGTAATTAAATTCCTTCGGGACAGCTCCAAGGCAGAGATCCTACGAAGGGCCTGGGGTAAGAAGAGAGTGTTTGTAGAGGATAAATTAATATATTTTGACCAAGATTACCACCCCCGCCCCCCGTGGTCCTCCAGAAACGCAAAGAATTCTCTGAAGTAAAGCAAGTACTAAAGCAAAATAAGATAAGATTTCAAACTCCATACCCTGCTAAACTTTGAGTGTTTTATGACAACGGGACATGGTTGTACCAGACAGTGGAAGAGGCGACTACAGACATGAAGGCCAGAGGGTTGCCCATCAGCATCACCAAAATGAGGGAAAGCCTGACTGAGGAATTATCCCACTCCGCTTGGGAAATAGTGTGAGAATCGAGAAGGCAGGAGACAGGAGGAGGCCAAGAGAAGTATATCAGGAAGAGACCGGGAGTTTCCCAAAGACAGTCCTCACCCCCTTCAGAAGAGCCATAAGGTTTGGCGAACGTTAAAAATGTTGAGAAGCTAAATGGAAGCAAAAGCAGACAGTGATATACCTATCTCGAGAAATACTTATTATAATGTGGATTGTATATTACTTAGTTGTTATATACTTATTATAATGTGGATTGTATATTACTTAGTTGTTATTCTTTATTCACTCACCCTTTTTTCACCACCAAAATGAGAATATATATATATATGTGTGTGTGTGTGTGTGTGTGTGTGTGTGTGCATATATGTGTATGTATGTAATGTGTGTGTGTGTGTGTGTGTGTGTGTGTGTGTGTGTGTGTGTATGTATATATATATATATCAGAGGAGTACACAAGGAAAACTTTTCAGTGTAATGGATTTGTTCACTGACTTTTATGAATACTGTAATGGGGGCTTCAACTCACAAGTAGGAGGGGTTGTCCCCCACAGCTAGACATTTCCACTAGCTCAATGCAGGGTCATCTACTAGAGACCTCAGCCTTGGAATCATACGTTCATTGCCATTTTTGTTATTATTTGCATTTCTTGGTTCTTATTTGTTCAGGGAGTGGATCGATTAAAATTTATTCTAATTTCAATGATACATTGACAGATAAATACAGATGGCTAAGGACAAGGTAAAACTCATTTATTTTAATGTCAATGGGCTAGTAAATCCAATCAAACATTAGAGAATTTTATCCAAAATGAAAAAAAAAGAACAAGCCCATGTACAACACGTTTGTAGTATATTTACAGGAAACTCATTTAAGAGATATTGAACATAAAAAACTAAAGAGAATGGGCTTCACTAATCTGTTTTTCTCCTCATATAAATCAGGACATAGGAGAGGAGTTGCTATTCTTATCTCAAGTAAGCTAAATTTTGAAAAAGTATTTGAAATGGGAGATTAAGAGGGCAGATATATCCTGGTAAGGGGGAACATAGATGGCAATTCAGTTACTCTACTGAATATATACACACCCCCGGGAAGTGATATTGGTTTCTTTCAGAAAATTACTGATATTATGGTAATGGAAACAGAAGGTCTCCTGATATGTGGGGAAGACTTAAATTTACAATTACAACCAAACTTAGACTCTTCCAATAGAAAAACCTATGAAACAAAATCCTTACATAAGAAAGTTAGTACACTTTTTGAGGATGTTAGTTTAATCGATATATGGAGGGACCTTTTCCCCGACAGAATGGATTACACTCATTATTCTGCTCCCCATTCTGTATATACAAGAATAGACTATTTCATAACATTTGGAAAAGACAAAGACAAAATAAACACCTGTGGAATTGGGACAATAGATTTAAGTGACCATGCACCTATATATTTATCTGTTGGTTTTGACCTACAGCCAAACAATACTATTTGGAAACTAAATTCAAGTCTACACAATGATCCATACTTTAAGGAACATTTTTTTTTAAATTGGTCTCTGCTTAGAATTTAATGATAATGGAGAGGTTTCACCTCCCATTTTATGGGATACTCTGAAGGTGGTCTTAAGATGGAAAATTATAATGATATCTTCATATAAGGAAAAAATAAGGAATAAAACATTAGTTGAATTACAAAATAGGCTGAAGGAACTAGAGAAAAAACACAAATTGAATTTGGCACAGGATACATCAGGGTAAATTAAAAGAATTAGGAATGAAATAAATAATTTGGCTACACAAGAAATCAGGAAAAACTTAATGTTTCTGAAACAGAGACATTATGAAAGTGGATCGAAATCTATGAAAATACTGGCGTGGAAACTGAAAAAAAAAGATAGCAGAAAATACAATTCATAGGATCAGGGACCCAAGAATGAAAATGATAAAAAGTAAGCTGAGTGAAATTCAAGAAGCTTTTGAAGTGTTTTACAAAACTTTATATTCCAAAGTTCCGGGGGGAAGCATAACCCAAATTGACATCTTCTTGAATTCTCTAGAGTTACCCACTTTAAGCGAGGAACAAAATAGAACGATGACTGCTGACATAACTGAAGTTGAATTAAAAGCTGCAATTAGTAGGCTTAAATTAAGCAAGTCACCAGGATCCGATGGGTATATGGCAGAGTGGTACAAAGAATTTTAAAATGAGTTAATTCCGGTTTTACTCCCCACGCTGAACTGGGCTCTAAAAAGGCACAAATGCCACCCAATTGGAAGGAAGCGAAAATCTCAGCTATACCGAAAGAAGGCAAGGATAAAATGGAATGCAGGTCATTTAGACCAATATCCGTTCTTAATGTAGATTATAGGTTATTTACCTCCATCATGGCCAAATGATTAGAGGAGTTTCTACCCATGCTGATACGTAATGATCAGACAGGTTTTATATGACAACACCAGACGCAAGACAGTATATGGAGGACACTTCACATTATGGATCATAGACAAAAAAATAAAATTGAAGCAATAGTGATAAGCGTGGATGCTGAAAAAGCATTTGATTTGGTTAATTGGAATTTTCTTTACAGAGTTTGACATAGATTTGGCTTCCAGGACACAATTATTAAAACTATACAGATACTATATGACAATCCTACTGCTAGGATTAAAATCAATGGATATTTATCGAATAGTCTTACCCTAGAAAGGGGCACGAGACAGGGTTGTGCATGGTCACCACTACTCTTTGCATTATATCTGGAACCATTAGCTCAATACGTCAGACAAAATGATGATATCAGGGGAATTACTATTAAAGGGACAGGGCATAAATTGGCTTGTTACATGGATGACATTTTGATCTACCTCGGGCAACCAACATATTCTTTACCTAAATGCTTTGAACAATATGGTCAATTATCAGGATACAAGATCAACATAGATAAAACCCAATTACTTTCATATCACTATAGCCCACCAAGAGAAATTGAAAGTCGATACTCCTGGGCATGGCGCACAGGGTCTTTCAAATATTTGGGCATCATTATGCCAAAGGATTTGGCAAAATTATCAGAATGTAATTATTAGCCTTTATATAAAAAAATTAAGGAAGATGTGGCAAGATGGAACCTGATTCCTTTTTTCAGTCTCAAGTTCAAGAATTGAGACTATTTAAAATGAATATACTGCCCAGACTGTTATATCTCTTTCAGACCCTACCAATAGAGATTAATCAAAATCAATTCAATGAATGGAACAAGATACTATCAAAGTATATTTGGCAGGGCAAAAGGCCTAGAGTTCATCTCAAACTTTGCAGTTAGCAAAGGGAAAGGGGAGATGGGGCCTACCTTCTCTTAGAGATTATTATTTTGCAACACAGTTGAGAGCTGTGATATGTTGGTGCAACCCATCATATGACGCTCAATGGAAAAACATTGAGGAGCAGGTACTTCCCATCCCATACAGGCAATTTTGGCTGATAACAACCTGAAAAGGTACATAAATACTACTGATAACCCATGGGTGAAATTGACTCTTAAAATATGGAAAACTACTATAAAAGAATATAATCTAGAGAGAAATATTGCTATTCTTAAATGGCGTGCATATGACTCTTAGAAAAACAACACATTAGAAAAACAAGATTTTTATCGGTATTTACAGATGTGACAATATGTTAATAAGACACTTAAAAATGTAAGCAAGGCAAATATATGCTTGATAGAGCTCTTTAGAAAAGCATATAATTCAGATAATGGTAGTAGAATCATTTCAAGCATGTATAAGGGGTTGTCAAATCTTAAAACACATTCAACTTCATACATTAAAACAAAATGGGAGAAGGAAGGAGGGATAATTATATCTGAGGAAGAATGGACAACAATATGGAGTTATCAATGGAAATGTACCAGTTAACAGAAATGGAGGGAGTTTGGATGGAAAAACTTGATAAGATATTTTATTACACCCTCTCAGAAATCCCATTATGGTAGTAACCTCCCTGCTTGCTGGAGAAATTGTAGAAATCAAAATGCAAATCATTATCATATTTTTTGGGAGGGCCCTGTTATCAAAAACTATTGGAGGGGGATACATAATGCCCTACAAGACATCTTTAAATGTGAAATACCCTTGGAGAGTAAGACCATATATTTTGATTATATACCTCAAAAATGGTTGAAAAAAGATAAATGTTTAATGAATATAATGTTGGTGGCTGGTAAAAAGACTCTTACTAGGAAATGGTTATCACAGGAGAGCCCAACTTTAAATACATGGATGGAAATTACAATGCACATTTACAAAATGGAGAAGATAACAGCATCTGTTAAATATAAGCTGGAATAATTTGATTCATACTGGGAAAATGGTTTAACTACATAATGGCTCATAGGCCTGATTTTATTCTCACAAATCAATGAATCTGTTGTTAAAAAAAAAGATCACTCCCTACTTGTACATAGTTCTTTCCTTTTGCTTGTTTTTTCTTTCCACTCTTTTCTGTAAGTGCATACCTCAGATAAATACTTTGTGGAGATTTGTGATATATATGATTATATGATATATATGTACAATGTCTGAAATACATCTTATGGAAATATTTGATGATGAACTCTAATAAAACATAAATTAATTAATGTGAGTGCAGGGATTAAGGTAGAAGGACAGTGGACATGTTGCTAAGAGTTCTGAGTTGATGAGGAAGGACAGGCAGGAAATGAAACATAATTGTAGCCAGTTAAAGGGGTTGAAATGTGTCTATTTCAATGCTAGGAGTATTAGGAACGAGGAGGATGAATTTAGAGCATGGATTAGTATGTGGAACTACGATGTTGTGGCCATTTCTGAAACTTGGTTGGAGGAAGGGCAGGGTTGGATGATGCAGGTCCCGGGGTTCAGGTGTCTGAAAAGGAATAGGATGGGAGGTAGAAAAGGGGGGGAGTGGTATTGCTGGTCAGGGATAGTATCTCGGCTTTAGAAAGGGAGGACACTGCAGAGGGAGTGTCCACTGAGTCAGTCTGGGTGGAAGTCAGAAATAGGAAGGGATCAATCACTGAGCTGGGAGTAGTCTATAGGCCCCCAAATAGCTCTCAGGACACCAAGGAGAAGATAAGCAGGCAGATTTTAGAATGGTGCAGGAAATACAGGGTAGGAGTTAAGGGTGATTTCAACTTCCCTCATATTGACTGGCACCTCCTGAGTGCAAGGGGGAGAGATGGGGCTGAATTTGTCAGGTGTGTTCAAGAAGGATTCCTGACACAGTACATGGACCAGCCGATGAGAGGAGAGGCTATAGTGGATCTAGTTCTGAGTAATAAACCTGGTCAGGTGACAGACCTTTTGGTGGGGGAGCATTTTGGTGAGAGTGACCACAACTCCCTTAACTTCAGCGTAACTATGAAAATGGATACAATCAGATGAAATGGTAAAGTGCTTAACTGGAGAAGGGCTAACTTTGAAGGGATGAGGCAGGAACTAGCGAGAGTAAATTGGAAACAGATGTTCAAAGGGGAAGGCACAGAAGTAATGTGGGAAAAGGTTAGGGACCACTTGAGCTGGGTTCAGGACAGGCTTGTCCCACTGAGGCAAGGAAAAAATGGTAGGAAAAGGGAACCATGGCTGACAAAACACGTGAGGCAACTCGTCAAGAGGAAAAAGGAAGCATATGTTAGATATAAGAAGCAGGAAGTAGGAGGGGCTCATGAGAAATATAGGGTAGCCAGGAAGCAGGAAGGAGCTTAAGAAAGGACTAAGAAGAGCTCGAAGGGGGCATGAGAAGGCCTTGGTATGTAGGATTAAGGAGAACATTCTATGTTCTCATTCATAAGAACATTCATAAGGCGTTCTATGCGTACGTGAAGAACAGGAGGATGGCGAGCACAAAGGTGGGACCGCTAAAGGATAAAGAGGGCAACGTGTGCCTGAAGGCGGAGGAGGTTGGGGAGGTCCTAAGTGAATACTTTGCTTCAATATTTACAAGCGAAAAGGATCTTGATCAGGTTGAGGTCGAAATAGAGCGGACCTGTGTGCTGGACGATGTGGAGATTACAGAAGAAGAAGTGCTGGATCTTCTTAAAAACGTTATGATTGATAAATTCCCAGGGCCGGATATGATACACCCCAGGTTGTTGTGGGAATTGAGAGAAGAGATTTCTGGAGCATTAGCTATGATCTTTGCATCCTCTTTGGCTGCAGAGGAAGTGCTGGAGGACTGGAGAATGGCAAAAGTAGTTCCCTTGTTTAAACAGGTAATAGAGAAACCTGGGAACTATAGGCCGGTGGGTCTTACATCGGTGGTCTGCAAACTACTGGAAAGGATTATTAAGGATAGGATTTACAAGCATTTGGAGAAGTACAGTCTACTCATGGATAGTCAACACGGCTTTGTGAAGGGAAGATTGTGCCTCAGGAGCCTGACTGAGTTTTTGAAGAGGTAACAAAAGAAATTGTTGAGCGTAGGGCAGTGGATGTGGTCTACTTGGACTTTAGCAAGGCATTTGACAAGGTCCCTCATGAGAGACTCATTCAGAAAGTCATGAGGCGTGGGATAAGTGGAACCTTGGCTGTTTGGATAAAAAATTGGCTTAAAGAAAGAAAGCAGAGGGAAGGAAAGTATTCTGCCTGGAGGTCGGTGACTAATGGAGTGCTGCAGTGATCTGTTCTGGGACCCCTGCTATTTGTGATTTTTATAAATAATCTGGATGTAGAGGTGGAAGGATGGGTGAGTAAATTTGCAGATGACACGAAGATTGGAGGAGTTGTGGATGGAGCTGTAGGTTGTCGAAAGTTACAAGAGGATATAGACAGGCTGCAGAGTTGGGCAGAAAATGGCAGATGGAGTTCAATCCGGATAAGTGTGAGGTGATGCATTTTGGAAGGACAAACCAGAAGACTGAGTACAGGATTAATGGTCAGTTACTTAAGAGTGTGGATGAACAAAGGGACCTTGGGGTTCAAATCCATACATTCCTCAAGGTCACTGCACAGGTTGATAGGGTAGTTAAGAAGGCCTATGGGATGCTAGGCTTCATTAACAGGGGGATTGAGTTCAAGAGTAGCGAGGTCATGTTGCAAATCTACAAATCTCTGGTGAGACCGCACTTAGAGTATCGTGTTCAATTCTGGTCACCTCATTATAGGAAGGATGTGGAAGCTATGGAGAGGATGCAGAGGAAATTTACCAGGATGTTGCCTGGTTCGGAGAACAAGTCATATGAAGTAAGGTTAGCAGAGCTGGGACTTTTCTCTTTGGAGTGTAGAAGAATGAGAGGGGACTTGATAGAGGTCTACAAGATAATGAGAGGCATAGATAGGATGGATAGTCAGTACCTGTTTCCCATTGCAACAATAGCAAACACCAGAGGGCATAGGAGCAAAATTAAGGGTGGGAAGATTAGGGGAGACATCAGGGATAAGTTTTTTTTTTACACAGAGGGTTGTGAGTGCCTGGAATGACTTGCCAGGGATGGTGGTGGAGGGTAAAACATTAGGGGTACTTAAGAGCCTCTTGAACAGGCACATGGATGAAAGAAAAATAGACCGTTATGGGGTAGTGTGGGTTTAGTACATTTTTTAAGGATTATATGGGTTGGCACAACATGGAGGGCTGAAGGGCCTGTACTGTGCTGTAATGTTCTATGGAACGAGAACTTAAAGTAAGTATATCCATAGAAGAATGGGAAAAGATTCTTAAATTAGTTAATACTTCTTCAATGTGTGCCAGACATACTTTAATACAATTTAAAGTGGTTCATAGAACATATATGTGACTTTAACTTCCCTAATATTGATTGGCACTTGATTAGTTCCAAGAGTTTAGATGGGGCAGAGTTTATTAAGTGTGTCCAGGATGGATTCCTGTCACAGTATGTTGACAGGCCGACTAGTGGGAATGCCATACTGGACCTAGTATTAGGTAATGATTTAGATGAAGGCATTGAGAATAACATCAGCAATTTTGCTGATGATACTAAGCTGGGTGGCAGTGTGACATGTGATGAGGATGTTAGGAGAATTCAGGGTGACTTGGATTGGCTGGGTGAGTGGGCAGATACTTGGCAGATGACGCTTAATGTGAATAAGTGTGAAGTTATCCACTTTGGGAGCAGGAACAGGAAGTCAGATTATTATCTGAATGGTGTAGAGTTAGGTAAGGGAGAAATACAAAGAGATCTAGGAGTCCTTGTTCATCAGTCACTGAAGGTGAATGAGCAAGTGCAGCAGGCAGTGAAGAAGGCTAATGGAATGTTGGCCTTTATTACAAAGGGAATTGAGTACAAGAGCAAAAATCCTTTTGCATTTGGTCAGGGCCCTGGTGAGACCACACCTGGAGTATTGTGTACAGTTTTGATCTCCAGGGTTAAGGAAGGACATCCTGGCTATAGAGGAAGTGCAGCGTAGATTCACGAGGTTAATTCCTGGGACGTCAGGACTGTCTTATGCAGAGAGGTTAGAGAGACTGGGCTTGTACACGTTGGAATTAAGGAGATTGAGAGGGGATCTGATTACAGCATAAAAGATTATTAAGGGATTGGACAAGATAGAGGCAGGAAATATGTTCCAGATGCTGGGACAGTCCAGTACCAGAGGGCATGGTTTGAGAATAAGGGGTAGGTCATTTAGGACAGAGTTAAGGAAAAACTTCTTCTCCCAGAGAGTTGTGGGAGTCTGGAATGCGCTGCCTCAGAAGGCAGTGGAGGCCAATTCTCTGGATGCTTTCAAGAAGGAGCTAGATAGGTATCTTATGGATATGGGAATCAAGGGTCATGGGGACAAGGCAGGAACTGAGTATTGATAGTAGATGATCAGCCATGATCTCAGAATGGCGGTGGAGGCTTGAACGGCTGAATGGTCTACTTCTGCACCTATTGTCCATTGTCTATTTTAATGAACCGGGTCAGATCACAGATCTGTCAGTGGGTGAGTATCTGGGGGACAGTGATCACTGCTACCTGACCTTTAGCATTATCATGGAAAGGGATAGAATCAGAGAGGACAGGAAAATTTTTAATTGGGAAGGGCAAATTATGAGGCTATAAGACTAGAACTTGCAGGTGTGAACTGGGTGATGTTTTTGCAGGGAAAAGTACTATGGACATGCGGTCAATGTTTAAGGATCTCTTGCAGGATGTTAGGGATAAATTTGTCCCGGTGAGAAAAATAAAAAATGATAGGTTGAAGGGACCATGGGTGACAAGTGAAGTGGAAAATCTAGTCAGGTGGAAGAAGGTAGCATACATGAGGTTTAGGAAGCAAGGATCAGATGGGTCTATTGAGGAATATAGGGTAACAAGAAAGGAGCTTAAGAAGGGGCTGAGAAGAGCAAGAAGGGGGCATGAGAAGGCCTTGGTAAGTAGGGTAAAGGAAAACCCCAAGGCATTCTTCAATTATGTGAAGAACAAAAGGATGACAGGAGTAAACGTAGAACTGATTAGTGATAAAGGTGGGAAGATGTGCCTGGCGGCTGCGGAAGTGAGCAAGGTCCTCAATGAACACTTCTCTTCGGTATTCACCACTGAGAGGGAACTGATGACGATGAGGACAATATGAGTGAGGATGATGTTCTGGAGCTTGTTGATATTAAGGGAGAGGAGGTGTTGGAGTTGTTAACATACATTAGGACAGATAAGTACCCGGGGCCTGACGGAATATTCCCCAGGCTGCTCCACGAGGCAAGGGAAGAGATTGCTGAACCTCTGGCTAGGATCTTTATGTCCTAGTTGTCCACGGGAATGGTACCGAGGGACTGGATGGAGGCGAACTTTGTCCCCTTGTTCAAAAAAGGTAGTAGGGATAGTCCAGTTAATTATAGACCAGTGAGCCTTATGTCTATGAATAGGGTAGTTAAGAAAGCTTATGGGGTGTTAGCTTTCATAAGTCGAGGGATAGAGTCTAAGAGATGCGATGTAATGATGCAGCTCTATAAAACTCTGGTTAGGCCACACTTGGAGTGCTGTGTCCAGTTCTGGTCACCTCACTATAGGAAATGTGTGGAAGCATTGGAAAAGGTGCAGAGGAGATTTACCAGGATGCTGCCTGGTTTAGAGAGTATGGATTATGATCAGAGATTAAGGGAGCTAGGGCTTTACTCTTCGGAGAGAAGGAGGATGAGAGGAGACATGATAGAGGTGTACAAGATATTAAGAGGAATAGACAGAGTGGACAGCCAGCGCCTCTTCCCCAGGGCACCACTGCTCAGTACAATAGGACATGGCTTTAAGTTAAGGGGAGGGAAGTTCAAGGGGGATATTAGAGGAAGGTTTTTCACTCAGAGAGTGGTTGGTGCGTGGAATACACTGCCTGAGTCAGTGGTGGAGACAGATACACTAGTGAAGTTTAAGAGACTACTAGACAGGTATATGGAGGAATTTAAGGTGAGGGGTTATATTGGAGGCAGGGTTTGAGGGTTGGCACAGCATTGTGGGCTGAAGGGCCTGTAATGTGCTGTACTATTCTATGTTCTATGTTCTATATATGTCAAAAGACAAACTAGCCCATTTTTATTCCCACGTAAATCCTATGTGTGACAGACGTAACTCTGAGGTTGCTTGTTTAACCCATATGTTTTGGTCCTGCCTTCTTTTGAAAAAATATTGGAAAGACATCTTTGATATTGTTTCAGCAGTTTTACATATTGATTTACAAGTCCATCCTCTTACTGCAATTTTTGGATTAGCAATGACTGATTATAGTTATTTATCATTTTCAGCCTGCCGTTTGATAGCATTTGTTACGCTGATGGCCAGAAGATCCATTTTATTTAAATGGAAAGATTCTGATCCCCCTGCTACACTTCAATGGTTCTCTCAAACTATAGCTTGTTTAATCCAAGAAAGAAATTAGGAGTGGCACAGTTAATTCCGCGATTAAATTCGAGGAAGCTTGAGAGTCTTTTATTCAATAGACAGTAGACAATAGGTGCAGAAGTAGACCATACGGCCGTTCGAGCCTGCACTGCCATTCTGAGATCATGGCTGATCATCTGCTGTCAATACCTGGTTCCTGCCTTGTCCCCATATCCCTTGATTCCCCTATCCATAAGATACCTATCTAGCTCCTGCTTGAAAGCATCCAGAGAATTGGCCTCCACTGCCTTCCGAGGCAGTGCATTCCAGGCCCCCCACAACTCTCTGGGAGAAGTTTTTCCTTAACTATGCCCCCTGGTACTGGACTCTCCCAGCATCTGGAACATATTTCCTGCCTCTATCTTGTCCAATCCCTTAATAATCTTATAAGTTGCAATCAGATCCCCTCTCAATCTCCTTAATTCCAGTGTGTACAAGCCCAGTCTCTCTAACCTCTCTGCGCAAGACAGTCCGGACATCCCAGGAATTAACCTCGTGAATCTACGCTGCACTTCCTCTATAGCCAGGATGTCCTTCCTTAACCCTGGAGACCAAAACTGTACACAATACTTCAGGTATGGTCTCACCAGGGCGCTGACCAAATGCAAAAGGATTTCCTTACTCTTGTACTCAATTCCCCTTGTAACAAAGGCCAACATTCCATTAGCCTTCTTCACTGCCTGTTGCAATTGCTCATTCACCTTCAGTGACTGATGAACAAGGACTCCTAGATCTCTTTGTATTTCTCCCTTACCTAGATCTACACCATTCAGATAATAATCTGCCTTCTTGTTCCTGCTCCCAAAGTGGATAACCTCACACTTAATCACATTAAACATCATCTGCCAAGTATCTGCCCACTCCCTCAGCCTATCCAAGTCACCCTGAGTTCTCCTAACATCCTCATCACATGTCACACTGCCACCCAGCTTAGTATCATCAGCAAACTCGCTGATGTTATTCTCAATGCCTTCATCTAAATCATTGACGTAAATCGAAAACAGCTGCGATCCCAATACCGAGCCCTGTGGCACCCCACTAGTCACCACCTGCCATTCCGAGAAACACCCATTCACCGCTACCCTTTGCTTTCTATCTGCCAACTAGTTTTCTATCCATGTCAATATCTTCCCCCCAATGCCATGAGCTCTGATTTTACCCATCAATCTCCTAGGTGGGACCTTATCAAATGCCTTCTGAAAATCGAGGTACACTACATCCACTGGATCTTCCTTGTCTACCTTCCTGGTTACATCCTCGAAAAACTCAATAGATTAGTCAAGCATGAACTGCCCTTGGTAAATCCATGCTGGCTCAGCCCAAACTAGATATCCTATCACTGCTATCTAGATATGCCACTAGTTCATCTTTAATAATGGACACTAGCATCTTCCCTACTACTGATGTTAGTCTAACAGGACGATAGTTCTCCCTCCCTCCTTTCTTAAAAAGTGGAATCACATTAGCCATTCTCCAATCCTCAGGAACTGATCCTGAATCTAAGGAACATTGGAAAATGATTACCAATGCATACACAATTTCCAGAGCCACCTCCTTTAGTACCCTAGGATGCAGACCATCTGGACCTGGGGATTTGTCAGCCTTCAGTCCCATCAGTCTACTCATCACCATTTCCTTCCTAATGTCAACCTGTTTCATTTCCTCTGTTACCCTACGTCCTTGGCCCATCCATACATCTGGGAGATTGCTTGTGTCTTCCCTAGTGAAGACAAATCTAAAGTACTTATTAAATTCTTCTGCCATTTCTCTGTTTCCCATAACAATGTCACCCAATTCATTCTTCAAGGGCCCAACATTGTTCTTAACTATCTTCTTTCTCTTCTCTAAAAAAGCTTTTGCTATCCTCCTTTATATTCCTAGCTAGCTTGAGTTCGTACCTCATTTGTTCTCCCCGTATTGCCTTTTTAGTTAAGTTCTGTTGTTCCTTAAAAATTTCCCAATCATCTGTCCTCCCACTCACCTTAGCTCTCTCATACTTCCTTTTTTTTAAATGCTATGCAATCTCTGGCTTCCTTTGTCAACCTCTGTGGCCCCTTTCCCCCATTTGAATCCTTCCTTCTCTGGGGGATGAACTGATTTTGTACCTTGTGCATTATTCCCAAGAATACTTGCAATTGCTGTTCCACTGCCTTTTCTGCTAGGATATCCATCCAGTTAATTTTGGCCAGCTCCTCCCTCATGGCTCCATAGTCTCCCCTGTTCAACTGCAACACTGACACCTCCAATCTGCCCTTAACTTTCTCAAATTGCTGATAAAACTTATCATATTATGATCACTACCTCCTAATGGCTCCTTTACTTCAAGATTGCTTAACAAATCCTGTTCATTACACAAGACTAAATCCAGAATAGCCTTGTCCCTGGTCGGCTCTCGTACAAGCTGTTCCAAGAATGCATCCCGTAGGCACTCTACAAACTCCCTATCCTGGGGTCCAGCACCAACCTGATTCTCCCAGTTCACCTGCATGTTGAAATCCCCCATAACGACTGTGACATTTCCTTTGCCACATGCCAATGTTAACTCCCTATTCAACTTGCACTCAATATCCATGCTGCTGTTTGGTGGCCAGTAGACAACACCCATTAGGGTCTTTTTGTCCTTACTGTTCCTCAGTTCTATCCACACAGACTTTACTTCTCCTGACCCTATGTCCCCTCTTGCAAAGGACTGAATCTCATTCCTCACCAACAGGGCCACCCCACCCCCTCTGCCCACATTTCTGTCCCTACGATAGCACGTATACCCTTGTACATTCATTTCCCAGGTCTGATCTCCCTGCAGCCATGTCTCCGTTATCTCAACAACATCATAGTTACCCATTTGCACCTGAGCTTCAAGCTCATCCGCCTTATTTCTGACACTTCGTGCATTCAGATATAGAATTTTTAGCCCATTTCTCCTCCCTCTGTTTAAATCGCTGCCTATTGTGCTTAACCCAGCTCCCCGAACTCCCATCGGGCTATACGCCCCTTGAATTTTGTTGTCCTTCCTAAATTTACTTATTCTTTCAACACATTTAACTCCATGTTCCGTCAGACCATTGCTCTGTACATGTGTCCTCCTTATCACTTGTTCCGCCTCACCTTTCTCTACTGCAACCTTAATATTCCTGAACCGTGTAGTCCCCACCTGTCCTTTATTCTTCATCTCACTATCCTCTCTCACATTCTGGATCCCTGCCCCCTGCAAATTTAGTTTAAACCCCCCCCCCACCCCGAGAAGCACCAGCAAATTTTCTTGCAAGAATATTAGTACTGCTCCAGTTCAGGTGTAAACCGTCCCATCGGAACAGATCCCACCTTCCCTGGAACAAAGCCCAATTATCTACAAACCTGAAGCCCTCCCTCCTGTACCATCCTCTCAGCCACGTATTAAATCTGTATAATCTTTCTGTTCCTTGCCTCACTCGCACGTGGCACAGGTAGCAATCCTGAGATTATTACCCTGGAGGTCCTGCCCTTCAGCTTCACACCTAACTCCCTGAACTCACTACGCCGGACCCCCTCACTCATCCTACCCATGTTGTTGGTCCCTACATGGACCACAACATCTGGGTTCTTGCCTTCCCTCTCGAGAATAACCTGCACCTGATCTGAGATGTCCCAGACCCCGGCACCAGGAAGGCAACATACCATCCGAGACTCCCGATCTTCCCCACAAAATCTCCTATCTGTCCCCCTGACTATAGAATCCCCTATCACTACCGTTCTCTTCTCTTCCCTCCTCCCCTTCCTAGTCGAGGGTCCAACCTCAGTGCCAGAGACAGGACCACTGCAACTTGTTCCTGGTAGGTCATCCCCACCAACAGTATCCAAAACGGTATACTTATTGTTGATGGGAACGGCCACAGGGGTGCTCTGCTCTCTCTGTCTGCTCCCCCTGCCTCTCTTGACTGTCACCCATTTGCCTACCTCCTGTCTTTTCGGTGTGACTACCTCCCAATAACTCTTATCTATCTCTGTCTTTGACTCCCGAATGATCCGTAGTTCATCCAGCTCCTGCTCCAACTCCCTAACTCGATCTGATAGGAGCTGCAGCTGGATGCACCTTTTTCAGGTGTGGTCATCAGGGACAACTGTGTTGACTCTGACCTCCCACATACTGCATACGGAGCACACCACTGCTCTAACTGTCTCCCCCATTACCTGATCCCAGAATAGTCAGAATAAATGAAAAAAGTACCTGCCGACCTCACCTCTTTTACCTCAGCAAGCACGTACTCAGGCTCACTGATTTCCTCTCACCAAAGTCCCCTCGCGCTGAAGCCTACTGAGCCAAAGCCCAGCACTGCTCTCGCTCGCTCCGCTGCCCGCACCTGAAAGTGGGCCTCTTTTTAAACCCCGCGCTTGCTGCTGACATCACCCGCGCCTGCGCAGTTTTACCTTCCTCCTCAGGTACTGTCCAGGTAGGTCCGACAGTCTCGGCCTACCTGCAGCAGCTGATCCTCCGATCGAGCTCAAGCACTCCCGCTCTGCTGCCCGCACCAACACTATATTTCCATATATACGACTTGAGTTGATTTTTTTTCTTTTTTTGAATCCTTTTTCCTATTTCTTAACTGTTAATGGAAGGAGGAACAGAATAATTATAATTAACAAATTATACCAGCCCAGATTTCTTTCTTTCTTATTTTTTTTGTTTTGTTTTCTGCTTAGTTTAGGGGATTTTTGTTTCTTTTTTGTTTTTTTCTGAACAAATCTTTTGAACTTTTTCTTGTTTCAATTATCCACAGATCGGGTGGACATGTCTGGATATGATATTTGGAACTCATGTTTGTATGTGTTACAGCTATTATTGTAATCCTGTTCTCTTGATATTGTTATTATTGATATGTTCATTTAACTGATTAAAATGCAATAAAAAGATTTGAAAATAAAGAGAGTGGATATAGGGCCACTAGAAAACAAAACCAGAAAAATAATAACGAGGGACAGGGGAGATGGCAGATCAACTAAATGAGTATTTTGCATTAGTCTTCACTGTGGAAGACACTAGCAATGTGCCAGATGTTGAAGGGTGTGAGGGAAGAGAAGCGAGTGCAGTTACTGTTACAAGGGAGAAGGTGTTCAAAATGCTGAAAGACCTAAGGGCACATAAGTCAGCCGGACTTGATGAACTGCACCCTAGGGCTCTGAAAGTGGCAGAGATTGTGGAGGGATTAGCTTGGAGATACAGGACAAAATAAGACAAAGTCAGCATGGCTTCCTTAAGGGAAAATCGTGCCTGATGAATCCTGTTCGAATTGTTTGAGGAGATTACAAGTAGGAGAGTGATTCCCCTATTTATTGGGTACATCCAGAAATGCAGCTCTTTATCCCCTTGCTAACAGCAAGAAAACCACCTTTTTCAGGCTTCATACATCTAGGGTGTGTGTCTTTCATCCTGCCAAGTCTGTAAGGTTGGATTGTCTCGCCCAACCAAGCCCCAGTTTGTGTGAATGCTGTGTGATTCACTGCACACGGCAATCACCCGTTTGTAAGAAATAACAGATGATACATTGCATATAATTAAAGAAGAATACTTAAGAGTGTTAACTTAAGCAAATAGTTATTAAAGGAAAGAAAGAAGAAAAAAATTTAAAAGGCCCATTATACTTAAACAGTCAAATATTCACTTAATTTGGAGCTCATCTCGAACTTGTCCGACACCCATTTGCTGATCCCTCAGTCTGCAGGAAGTCACACACCAACTTGCTCGAAATCCATATTGAACAAACGGGTCTTCCACTGGAGTTCTGGTCCTTCCTTCTTGAACTCATTCATCTGCACAACCTTGTGCATCCTCAGCTATTTTCCCTCCTCTCCTCTCCCAGCTCTCACTAAAAATGACCTCAACCCAGCATTCAGAACCTTGGCTGGGTGACAACACATTCCTAAGTTGAACAAGAAAGCCTCTTATCTCAGCTCCAAACTAAAAAGGCTGAAAGCAGAACAGACTGCTCTGACGGAACTGCTAAAATGAAATACCTATAGCAATGCAGCAAAAATCTTAATCAGGACATTACAATAAATAAAGGGGATGCAGTGGATATTGTATATTTTGACTTTCAGAAGACTTTTGACAAGGTGCCACACATGAGGCTGCTTACCAAGTTCAGAGTTCATGGTATTAGAGCAAAGGTACTGTTATGGTTCAATCATGGGCTGATTGGTAGGAGGCAGCAAGTGGGAATAAAAGGATCCATTTCAGGTTGTCTGCCTGTGACAAGTGGAGTTCTGCATGTGTCAGTGTTGAGACTGCTGCGTTATCTGCTGTATATCAATGATTTAGATGATGGACAAGATGGCTTTGTTCCCAAGTCTGCAGATGATACGAAGGTTGGTGCAGGGGCAGGTAGTGTTGAGGAAACAGACTACAAAAGGACTTAGACATGGTCTTGCATTTTGCTAGTAGAAATAAATCTATTTTCTAAATGGGCAGAAAATCTAAAAATCTGAGATACACAGAGAGTCCTTGTGCAGAACACCCAAAAGATTAGGGATGAGTCAGTGGTGGTTAGCATTCATTTCAAGAGGTCTAGAATAAAATAACGGATGTGATGCTGAGGTAAGGCTTCACCTCGAGTGTTGTGAACAGCTTTGGGCCCCTCATCTATGAAACGATGTACTGGCATTGGAGAGGGTACAGACGAGGTTCACAAGGATGATTCCAGGAAAGAACGGTTTATCATATGAGTAATGTTTCATTGCTCTGGGCCTGTACTCACTGGAATTTAGAGAGGGGGGAACCTTTTGAATGGTGGAGTAGTCTAGGACAAGAGAGCACAGCCTCAGGATAGAGGGGCATCCATTTCAAACAGAGATGCTGAGAAATTTCTTCAGCCAGAGGATGGTGAATTTGTGGAATTTTTTACCACAGGCAGCTGTGGAGGCCAGGTCGTTGGGTGAATTTAAGGCAGAGAGTGATAGGTTCTTGATTGGATGTAGTATCAAGGGTTATGGGGAGAAGGCTGACAACTGAGGTTGAGGAGGAGGGGAAGAAAGGGGTCAGTGATGTTGAATAACGGAGTAGACTTGTTGGGTCAGATGGCCTAATTCTGCTCCTATATCTTATGGTCTTATGGTCAAAAAGTAATTACCTTTCAATTATCAGGCTTCCCGATCAGTGTGGATACCTGAATGGATTCCACAGCTTATAAAACTTGCTGTCAAGAACTTCACAGCTCGTGTTTTCATTATTACATATTTTCTGTTTTATTCGCACCATTTGTCTGCTTTTGCAGGGTGTTTGTTTTTCAGCCTCTCAACACAGATTTTATGTGTTGCTCAGATTTTAATAAATTCCATCGTATTTCTTTATTTTCTGTGAATACTTTCAAAAAGTGGTATAACCATATAACCATATAACAATCACAGCACGGAAACAGGCCATCTCGGCCCTCCTAGTCCGTGCCGAACTCTTAATCTCACCTAGTCCCACCTACCCGCACTCAGCCCATAACCCTCCACTCCTTTCCTGTCGATATACCTATCCAATTTTACCTTAAATGACACAACTGAACTGGCCTCTACTACTTCTACAGGAAACTCATTCCACACAGCTATCACTCTCTGAGTAAAGAAATACCCTCTCGTGTTTCCCTTAAACTTCTGCCCCCTAACTCTCAAATCATGTCCTCTCGTTTGAATCTCCCCTACTCTCAATGGAAACAGCCTATTCACGTCAACTCTATCTATCCCTCTCGAAATTTTAAATACCTTGATCAAATCCCCCCTCAACCTTCTACGCTCCAATGAATAGAGACCTAACTTGTTCAACCTTTCTCTGTAACTTAATTGCTGAAACCCAGGTAACATCCTAGTAAATCGTCTCTGCACTCTCTCTAATTTATTGATATCTTTCCTATAATTTGGCGACCAGAACTGCACACAATATTCTAAATTTGGCCTTACCAATGCCTTGCACAATTTTAACATTACGTTCCAACTTCTGTACTCAATGCTTTGATTTATAAAGGCCAGCGTTCCAAAAGCCCTCTTCACCACCCTATCTACATGAGACTCCACTTTCAGGGAACTATGCACTGTTATTCCTAGATCTCTCTGTTCCTCTGCATTCCTCAATGCCCTACCATTTACTCTGTATGTACTATTTGGATTATTCCTGCCAAAATGTAGAAACTCACACTTCTCAGCATTAAACTCCATCTGCCAACGTTCAGCCCATTCTTCTAACCAGCATAAATCTCGCTGCAAGCTTTGAAAACCCACCTCATTATCCACAACACCTCCTACCTTAGTATCATCGGCATACTTACTAATCCAATTTACCACCCCATCATCCAGATCATTTATGTATATTACAAACAACATTGGGCCCAAAACAGATCCCTGAGGCACCCCGCTAGTCACCGGTCTTCATCCCAATAAACAATTATCCACCATTACTCTCTGGCATCTCCCATCAAGCCACTGTTGAATCCATTTTATTACTCCAGCATTAATACCTAACGACTGAACCTTCTTAACTAACCTCCTATGTGGAACTTTGTCAAAGGCTTTGCTGAAGTCCATATAGACAACATCCTCTGCCTTACTCTCATCAACATTCCTCGTAACTTCTTCAAAAAATTCAATAAGGTTTGTCAAACATGACCTTCCACGCACAAATCCATGCTGGCTACTCCTAATCAGATCCTGTCTATCCAGATAATTATTAATACTATCTCTAAGAATACTTTCCATTAATTTACCCACCACTGATGTCAAACTGACAGGTCTATAATTGCTAGGCTTACTTCTAGAACCCTTCTTAAACAATGGAACCACATGAGCAATACGCCAATCCTCCGGCACAATCCCCGTTTCTAATGACATCTTAAAGATCTCCGTCAGAGCTCCTGCTATTTCTACACAAACTTCCCTCAAGGTCCTGGGGAATATCCTGTCAGGACCCGGAGATTTATCCACTTTTACATTTCTTAAAAGCGCCAGTACCTCCACCTCTTTAATTGTCATAGGTTCCATAAATTCCTCACTTGTTTCCCACACCTTACACAATTCAATATCCTTCTCCTTAGTGAATACTGAAGAGAAGAAATCGTTCAAAATCTCTCCCATCTCCTTCGGTTCCACACATAGCTGGCCACTCTGATTCTCTAAGGGGCCAATTTTATCCCTCACTATCCTCTTGCTTTTAATATAACTGTAGAAACCTTTCGGATTTACTTTCACCTTATTTGCCAAACCAACCTCGTATCTTCTTTTAGCTTTTCTAATCTCTTTCTTAAGATTCCTTTTACATTCTTTATATTCCTTGAACAATTCCTTTACTCCATGCTGCCTATATCTATTGTAGACATCCCTCTTTTTCTGAACCAAATCTCTAATATCCCTTGAAAACCATGGTGCTTTCAAACCTTTAACCTTTCCTTTCAACCTAACAGGAACATAAAGATTCTGTACCCTCAAAATTTCACCCTTAAATGACCTCCATTTCTCTATTACATCCTTCCCATAAAACAACTTGACCCAATCCACTCTCTCTAAATCCCTTCACATCTCCTCAAAGTTAGCCTTTCTCCAATCAAAAATCTCAACTCTAGGTCCTGTCCTGTCCTTCTCCATAATTATATTGAAGCTAATGCTATTGTGATCACTGGACCCGAAGTGCTCCCCAACACATACATCTGTCAGCTGACCTATCGCATTCCCTAACAGGAGATCCAACACTGCCCCATCTTTAGTCGGTACTTCTATGTATTGTTGCAAAAAACTATCCTGCACACATTTCACAAACTCTAAACCATCCAGCCCTTTTACAGAATGAGCTTCCCAGTCTACGTGTGGAAAATTAAAATCTCCCACAATCACCACCTTGTGTTTACTACAAATATCTGCTATCTCCTTACACATTTGCTCTTCCAACTCACGCTCCCCATTAGGTGGCCTATAATACACTCCTATCAGTGTTACTACACCCTTCCCATTCCTCAATTCCACCCAAATAGTCTCCCTAGAGGAGCTCTCTAATCTATCCTTCTAAAGCACTGCCATAAGATTTTCTCAGACAAGCAATACAACACCTCCTCCTCTGGCCCCTCCTACTCTATCACACCTGAAGCAACTAAATCCAGGAATATTTAGTTGCCAATCACACCCTTCCTGCAACCATGTTTCACTCATAGCTACAACATCATAATTCCAGGTATCAATCCACGCTTTACGCTCATCCACCTTTCTTACAATGCTCCTAGCATTAAAATAGATACATTTAAGATACTCTCCATCTCCTCCTCTCTTTTCATCCCTAACAATGCATTCAAATTTATTATCCTTTTCCTTCTTCTTCCCTACATCTTCGGGCTGAGCGCATCCCTTCTCCATCACCTGCCTTTCCTCCCTCACACACTGTCTATTTGCTTGCTCCACTGGTGAACTAACCTCCTCTCCCATAGTCTCCTCAAATAGTCTCCCGCACCCCCCCCCATCTTACTAGTTTTAAGTCTGCCCTGTAGCCCTAGCAAACCTCCCCGCCAGGATATTGGTCTCCCCAGGATTCAAGTGTAACCCGTCCTTCTTGAACAGGACACACCTGCCCCAGAAGAGGTCCCAATGATCCAGAAACTTGAATCCCTGCCCCCTGCTCCAATCCCACAGCCACGCATTCATCCTCCACCTAATTCTATTCCTACTCTCACTGTCGCGTGGCACAGGCAGTAATCCTGAGATTACCACCTTTGCGGTCCTTCTTCTTAACTGCCTTCCTATACTCTCATTTCAGGACCTCTTCCCCTTTCCTACCTATGTCAATGGTACCTACATGTACCACGACCTCTGGCTCCTCACTCTCCCACTTCAGGATATCTTGGACGCGATCAGAAACATCCCAAACCCTGGCACCAGGGAGGCAAATTACCATCCGGGACTCCCGATCACCTCCACAGAACCACCTGTCTGAACCCCTGACTATCAAGTCCCCTATTACTATGGTCCTCTTTCTTCTATCCCTACCCTTCTCCCTTCTGAGCTGCAGGGCCATCCTCTGTGCTGGAGGCCCGGCCACTGTCACTTCCACCAGGTAGGCTGTCCCCCCCCCCAACGATACTCAAACATGAGTACTTATTGTCAAGGGGTACAGCCACCGGGGTACTCTCTAGTACCTGCCTCTTCCCCTTCCTGACCGTGACTCACCTATCTGCCTCCCGTGGCCCCGGAGTGACCACCTGCCTGTAACTCCTGTCTATCACCTCATCACTCTCCCTGACCAGGCGAAGGTCATCGAGCTGCAGCTCCAGTTCCCTAACTCGGTCCCTCAGGAGCTGCAGTTCGGTGCACCTGGCGCAGATGTGGACATCCGGGAGGCTCGGAGACTCCAGGACCTCCCACATCTGACACCGAGAACAACAAGCTGCCCTCACACTCATACTTCCCGAATAACTGAAAAATAACAAGAACTAAAAGATAAGCCTACTGTGCCCTCTTCTGCCTAAGCCCCCTGAGCCCAAGCCCTACACTCTGCTCCCGGTGCACTCTGCTGCCCGCAAATGAAGCTGCCAGCTTCTTAAGGCTGCGTTCTTTTTATATCTTCCCTCCTTCCCAGGCCCCCTTCACGCTAACTCTGATTTAAGAAGCAATTTGAAAATGGCCGCCGCCGCACTTCCTCTCAAAGCCTCGTTGTCCTCTTCCAAATGAGGTATATGGTGACATACAGCTGCTTTCATTATAAATGTCCTTTGAACCACTCTCTCTTCCTGTTTAAATGTGCCAATACCTTTAATTTGGAAAATATCATAGAATTTCTACCTTTGCAAAAAGTTGTGTTACATCTAATTGTTAAACGACTGACCTCTAGTGTTATAAAGATGTCTCATCATTCACTCTTGTTGACTCACCCTCCTCCAGATTAAACTCCATTTCCTGTTTTTCTGCCATATTTGCAACCGAAAGATGTCACGTTAACGTAAGGGTTAGCGCAACAGATTACCACGCCTGCTGTAAGATTGGGGTTCGATTTCTGCCACAGTCTCTAAGATCCTTGTCTATCTGCATAGCTTTCTTCCGGGCGCTACAGTTTCTTCCCAGATCCTAGGGACATATGCTTAGTGTTGGCAAATTGTGGGCATTCTATGCCAGTGCTGGAAGCATGGTGGCACTTGTGGGTTGCCCAGTACGATCCTCGCTGATGTGATTTGACGCAAATGATGCATTCTGCTATAGGTTTCATTGTACACTTTGAATAAACCTAATTTTAATTTTCATGTCATAGACCACAATTAGCTATTTTGGCCCTTCCAGTGGGATCCACCATTCAAAATGGCTGTAATGTTTTCAACCTTGCTCTCCTGTCTTCTCCACACAACCCTTAAACCCCTTAAAATCAAGAAGCTATCAAATTTTGCCTTAAAAATTCCCAATAGCATAGCCTTTATAGTCCTCTATGGCAATAAATTCCACAGACTGGCCACCATCTAGCTGAAGAAATTCTTCTTCTTTTCTGTTCCAAAAGGACTAACGAATGCTGAGGCAGTTAGGATGAGATAAGCTGAGAAAACTGTACACTCATGTCTGTATAACCGAGATCTGCTCTGGCTCCCTCCACCACTTTACAGAAACCACTCCCAGAGGACCAAATCACAAATAGTGATGTAAAAGCTCAGGAGGGAGATAGAGACCCAATTGATACAGTTCGAAGGTTCAAAGGTTCATTTATCATCTAAGTATACAACTCTGAAATTCTTCTCCATGGTTCCAAAGCCATGAAAGAAAAGAATGGCAGCACGATTATTAGCCCCCAAATCCCTCCTCCATGCTTAAAAACCAGGCATCTGGTCTTGCAAGATGGCGGTGCGATGCAGCACACAGCAGCCACTCCAGGAATGAATATCTGTTATCTGTCAGTAGGGGCCGTGTACAATCCTGATTTGATGGAGACGGACGTGTGAAGCACGGAGGAACATCTGGTGAAACTTTTGAAACATCTGTTTTGCTGCTGCTGCTACTGTGCAATCCGAAAAATTTCCGGGAGGAAGGCCCCGAATCCTCGGCTTTGCCCGTTGCTTGGCGGCCGGGGCCGGGGTCGAAGCACTCGGCAGAGATGGTGCTCGGTGTCGGAGGGCTGGTCGGAGGCTCGAAGTTTTCGGACAGACTCGGAGTTGGCTGTGGTCGGAGCTTCCAAAGTGCTGTATCGGCAAGCTGCGGCGGTGGAGGTTCCTAGCAGGAAGAGTTTTTCTTCCTTCTACCGCCTGCGTCAGATGATGGGCTGTCGGGACTTTGAGACTTTCTGTTAAACCGTGCCATGGACTGCTCTTTATCAGATTACGGTATTGCTTTGCACTGTTGAAACTATGTGTTATAATTATGTGGTCTTTGTCAGTTAGTCTTCTATCAATAATGGTATTGTCTGCACCATTGAAACTACATGTTAACTATATGTAACTATGTGGTTTTGTGTAGGTCTTGTAGCTTTAGGTTTGTCTGATGGGTTTGTAATTCTTTTCCAGGGAACGTGCTAAAACGGTAGCATGATATTGATATGCAGCAGCCTCTCTGGACTCTGGATTGGGGATTGCCAAACATTACGTGGTTTTTCTTGTATGGTCTGTTTTGTGCTTTTTCGTGATATCATTCCGGAGAACGTTGTCTCATTTTTTAACTGCATTGTATTTGGGGTTTATAAATGACAATAAACTGAACCTGAATCTGAATCTGAAAAACAAACAAACAAAAACGGAAGAGGCACATTGACCCCCAAATACCCTGGCCCCGCACACTAACAAAAACGAGAAAAATTGGGTGAAAAACACAGAATATAAAACACTATAAGATTGAAAAAGTCTACAGTCCTAGTCCATATCCGAAACACAAAACACTTGGGTAAAGTTCTCTGGCCTTTCCCTCTCTGATAGAACAGCAATCCCCCAGCAACCAAAAGCCAGGTAGCAGTGCTCACCTTCCTCACTTGCCTCGATGTTTCAATCTCACTGGGCACTTTAATCAGAGAACTGAAAACTTTAATCGGTGAAATGGACTCGAACACCTTCTCACCACGAGGTTCAACCACATTGCCTCTGCTCGGAATCCTCTCGGAGACTATGAGCTCTGCAATGCCAAAACGATCTACAACCTGCAAATCACAGGATCCAACAGTTCCAGGATCACAATCAAGATGAAAAACAAGCGTAAAAGCCATACAGGAAATGAAATATATGGCTTCATGATCTATAGAGAACATGTTGACCGAAAGAACGTAGTACGCAGGAGCCGTGTTGACCTGAAGTCCAGGCCATAGCATCATGATAACAACATTTTCCTCAAGGCCAGCTAAATAAAAGAAGGTCTGATTGGAATGAAGAAATGGGAGTGGCTGTAGTACACGGCTGCTCTTTACTTCAATGGTCCAGAGGTCAGGCGTGTTGAAACTTTCAAGTTGCAAGCAGTGAACAATACCAATTTCCTTAGACCATAAGACCTGGGAGCAGAATTAGGCCATTCAGCCCATTGAGACTGCTCTGTCATTCCATCACAGCTGATCCCAGATCCCACTCACCTGCATACACCTGCCTTCTCGTGAACCTCCTCTGGACTCTCTCTAAAGTAATTCTGGACCTCTGATGCTTGAAACCTCTCCCCATTTATATAATAGCCTACACTATTGTTCCTTTCACCAAAATGTATTATCATACATTTCCAAACACTGTATTCCATCTGCCACTTTTTGCTCATTCTTCCAATTTGTCTGTCCTGCTGTAATCACATTGCTTCCTCAGCAATACTTACGTCTCCACCTATCTTCATATCACCTGCCAACTTTGTCACAAAACAATCAATCCCTTATTGAAATCATTGACAACGTGAAAAGTAGTGATCCCAATACTGATCCCTGAGCAACGCCTCTCGTCACTGGCAGCCAACTAGAAAAGGCTCCCTTTATTCCCACTCTTAGCCTCCTACCTGTCAGCCATTCCGCTATCCATGTCATTATCTTTCTTGTAATGCCATCTCTTACCAACAGAGCCACACCACCGCCTACACCTTCCTGCCTGTCTTTTCGATACAAAATGTATCCCTTCATGTTCAGCCCCCAGCTATGGGCTTCATTCAGCCACAACTCTGATGCCCACAACGTCATACCGACTAATCTCTAACTGTGCCACGAGTTTGTCCACCTTATTCCGATTATTACGCACATTTAAATACAGCAATTCGGTCCTGCATTCGTCACCCTTTTCAATTTTGCCTCTGTGGTACAATTTAACTCTTTACTCTGTCTAGAATTTGTACCCAAACATTGGCTTGTCCTACTTCACATTCATGTCACACCCATAATCTACTCATAAACCTGCAGGCTCAAGCTCAGCTCTATTAAACTGGTTCCCATCACCCTGCCATATTGATATCAACCACTCTCAACAGCTGAAGTAAACCTGGCCGCAAGATTATTGATCCCCCTCAGATTCAAGTGCAATCCGTCCCTCTTGTACAGGTCACACCTGCCCCGGAAGAGGTGCCAATGATCCAGAAATCTGAATCCCTGCCCACTGCTCTAATTCTCCAGCCGCGCATTTATCTGCCACCTCACTCTATTCATGTTGTTACTGTTGCATGGCACAGTCAGCAATCCAGAGAATCAGAATCAGATTTATCAGAATCAACCCAGAGAATCTGATTTATTATCACCAGCATGTGACGTGAAATTTAACTTAGCAGCAGCATTTCAATGCAGTACATACTCTAGCAGAGAGAGAGGAAAAAGTAATAATAAATAAAATAAAACATGATAATAAATAGACATGTAAATCAATTATGTATATTGAATAGATTATTAAAATTGTGCAAGAACAGAAATAATGTATATTTTAAAAAGTAAGGTAGTGTCCAAAGCTTTAAAGTCCATTTAGGAATCTGATGGCAGAGGGGAAGAAGCTGTTCCTGAATCGCTGAGTGTGTGTCTTCAGGATTCTGTATTTTCTACCTGATGGTAACAGTGAGAAAAGTGCATACTCTGGGAGCTGGAGGTCCTTAATAATGGACGCTGCCTTTCTGAGACACTGCTTCCTAAAGGTGTCCTGGATACTTTCTAGGCTAACGTCCAAGATGGAGCTGACTAGATTTACAACCTTCTGCAGCTTGTTACGTACCCCGTAACTGGGTTTACAGACCAGCAGAGAAAGAAGAATCCATTGGAGTCTGCTGGTACCAAAACTAAAGGTGTTTATTAGTAAACTACACAATACAATATCAAAAATGCAAATATTCATATAAAACAAGTTAGCAGTAATAAACCTAAAAGTGTAGGAACAATAATAAGCAATAATAAACAAGCTCTATCAATGTCTAGAGGTAAATGAATTGTCATAGAAAAGTATAAAGTTCAGTTCATAAATGCTCAAGTAGTTATGGTTGTTGTGTTGTAATCATTGGAGAGAAAGAGAGAGAGAGAGCGAACGAGATGTAACAGCTGCAGCAGGCAAACCTTCTGTTGCTTTCTGATTCCGTCATACTGCTGTGGTCATTCGGTTATGACCCCTCTATCCTTCAGCCAGACCGTTCTTCTGTGGCAGACTCGTCACTCTGGTGTGAGTGGACACACACACAAGTCCCCACCGGTCCTGCTGTCACACAGTGAGCTTTGTGACTGATCTCCCGATTCGGTCCTCTAAGCCCCCACCTTCCTGTGGGTTCACAACACTCAGTCAGTGTCCACTGGTGTGTCTGAGGGGTGTCTCCCCAGACCTGTCTTTTATCCCTACTAATGTGGTCTCAGCCATCCATCAACTCAAAATGACCATGTCCATCAAGTCAGGCCACTCCTGCTGTCTCCTTAAGAAATGTTAACAAGCAAAGTAACGACCTTGTAGCGAAAGGCAAACAATCCAGGAAGAACTATAATACATAAATCAGTTGTGTGTGTGTGTCTCTCTCTCTCTTATCTGTAGCAGACATTCCTGCCTCTGTGCTTCATCTCTCTCTCTCTCATTAGCAGCATAGCAATAGTAATAGTTCGTAGTTCTTGGGGGGGATGGTTAACTCTGCACCCCATTTCCATCAGGTCTGTTCATCACTCATAACAAGCTTCTTTCAGTCCTGTGCAGCAGCCCCTCCATCCCAGACAGTGATGCAGCCTGTCAAAATGCTCTCCACAGTACAACTATAGAAGTTTTTCAGTGTATTTGTTGACATGCTAAATCGCTTCAAATTCTTGATAAAGTATTGCCTTATTTATGACTACATCGATATGTTGAGACCAGGTTAGATCCTCAGAGATCTTGACACGCAGGAACTTGAAGCTGCTCACTCTCTCCACTTCTGATCCCTCTATGAGGATTGATATGTGTTCCTTTGTCTTACCCTTCCTAAAGTCCACAATCAGCTCTTTGGTCTTACTGACGTTGAGTGTCAGATTGTTGCTGTGACATCACTCCACTAGTTGACATATCTTACTGCTGTACGCCTGCTCATCACCACCTGAGATCCTACCAGCAATGGTTGTATCATCAGCAAATTTATAGATGGTATTTGAGCTTTGCCTAGCCACACAGTCATGTGTATGCAGAGATTAGAGCAGTTGGCTAAGCACACACTCCTGAGGTTCACCAGTGTTGATCATCAGTGAGGGGGATATGTTATCACCAATTCACAGTCTGTGGTCTTCCGGTTATGAAGTCAAGGATCCAATTATAGAGGGAGGTACTGAGGCCCAGGGACTGCAACTTCTCAACCAGGATTGTGGGAATGACCGTTACTACCCTTGGGCCCTGCTTAGCTTCCTTCCTAACTCCCTGTATTCTTCTTTTCAGGATATCCCCCCTTTTTCTACATACCAATACGTGCCACGACCTCTGGCTGCTCACCCTTCCTTTTCATGTTCTTGTGGACGCTTTGTCCTGCTCCAATCACATCGACACCACAGCCCAGAGAGCACATCAGCGCCTGTACTTCCCTAGGACGCATAAGAAATTTGTCACGCCCTTCTGGACCCTCACTATTTCTATCAATGCAGCACAGAAAGCCAATCCTATGCATTACCGTTTGGTATGGCGACCATTCTGATTGTGACGGCAAAGAAAAAAAGCTGTAGAGAAGTGGAAACAGCCCAGCACATCACAGAATCTAGCCTCCTCTAGAATAACTCTGACTGCATTTCCTGCTGCCTTACAAAAACACTGAACCCCTCCCACCCCGAGCGTTCCCATACCGCCCCTTCCCAATGGGCAGAAGCTTCCTGGAAACACCGCCCACCAATTTCAAAGAGAGCTTCTCTTCGCTGTTATGACTCAACTGAATCGGCCCCTTTCCCACTAGACTGATGGTTGACGACACGAACAGCCCCGCTACGTCAATAACAAACGGACCTACTAATTCAAATTTCAAAGCTGTATGTCATAGTTCTATCATTCCCATCCTGTACTCTTCTCCTGTTCTGTAAGTTATCCCCCTGCAGTGCTCTTTTATTTTCATATTGAAATTCCGAGTATCGCCCGTACCGGGAGAGAATTTCAGGCCTTCACCAGTACCAGTCCGTGTAGAAATTGGGTTTGGCCGCCCCTCCTTGAAAATCTGCCCCAAATCTTAAACCTACGCCCTTCGTCTTGAACCATCCGCTAACGGAAAGAACCAATTTACAGTGCCTAAAGCTATCGTGAACTTGTTTCATGGGCTTTCAGTCGGAACTGCCATCCTACTGTGCAGATATCCTTAAAAAAAAGAGCTGTACAATGGGGAGCTTGCACTGCCTTTTAAACGTACTGAAGTATCCCCACTTGCCCCAGAGAAGGTACTGAAGAACGCATTCCGCACAATGGTGCTTGCCAACCTGTGCCTCTGGGCATTCAGCGCTGCCTGTAGCACAGGGACCTCATTGATAAGGCCATAAAACATATGAGCAGAATTAAGCCATTCAGCCCATCGAGTCATGGCTGATTTATTATCCCTCACAACCCCATTTTCCTGCCTTCTCCCTGTAAACTTCTGACGCTCTGATTTTTCAGGTACTAATCTCCGGGTCCCTCATATCCTTTTCCTTGGAAGCAAAGTACTCATTGAGTACCTCGCTTATATTCTGTGCATGCATTCTAATGCCCCCCCCCCCATCCTTGAGTGGTACCACACTCTTCCTGGTTATCCTCTTGCTTTTGATGTATGTATAATGCCTGGGGTGTTGCCTTAATCCTATTTGTCATGGACTTTTCGTTGCCACTCTGGGCTTCCTTAATTCCCTGCTTTTGTCCACTTCTGGCTTCTTTATGCTCCTTGTGTGCTTCGTTTGATCCTAACTTCCAAAGCTTCTGTTGCACGGGGCGACTGAGCAGAACCCAACAGGCACGGAGATTGAGTTGGGATGCTGGCGGAGAGGTGACCGTTGAACAGCAAACAGGAGGAATCTTGGCACGGAGCTCTGATATGGGGTCTTGACACAGAGACGGGGTTTTCATGGAATATCTTGAAACTGAAGTTGAACTTTGAACAAACGATTCTAAACTGTCGAGAACCTAAGTATCACATGGGAATAGACCAACAAACTGGCAGCCTGTGATAGTGACTTATTTCACAGTCTCTGATGAAAACCAGGTGTACTGTAAGTGAGTAAACTAGCAGAATTTGGTGATCTAATGATTGAAATTAGGGCATAATCAGGGAGAAAGGGGAACAGCCAACCGGAACCATGTCAGTGCTCCTTCCTCAACGGGGCCTCCGGGCGACCCCCCAGGCTTGTCTGGATGGTCCTGATGGAAATCCCGGATGAGAGAAGGGTCCAGGATGAAGGAGCAGGAAAGGAACGTTCCTCTGGAACCCCTCCCAGTCGACCAGGTACTGGAGACCCCTGCCCCGACGGCGGGCATCCAATAACCGCCGTACGGTGTATGCCGGATGGTCTTCGATGATCGGGGGGGGGGGTGGTGGATGGGGTTCGGTCAAGGGGCCGAAAGAAACCGGTTTTAACTGGGAGACGTGAAATGTAGGATGGATCTTTATAGGTAGTTTGAGCCGGATTGCCGTGTGATTGATAATACTCTCCATCTCGAAGGGTCCCAGGAAGCAGGGGTGGAGGTGAGTTTTTGGGCTCGTTCTTGAGAGGAATGTCTCCAGCCGAGAGCCACACCATCTGCCCAGGTCGATACTCGGAAGCAGGGGTACGATGGCGGGCGGCAATTGTTCAGCTATGGTTGGCTGAGCGAAGCAGGGCCGTGCGTGTGTCTTCCCAGATCTTCCGGCACCTGTGTATATGGGCCTGGACTGACGGCACCGCAATCTCCTCTTCCTGGGCAGGAAACAGCGGGGGTTGATACCCAAGAGAGCATTCAAAAGGGGGTTTTCCGGTAGCGGTGCTGACAAGCGAGTTGTGGGCGTATTCTACCCATGCGAGATGGTTGCTCCAGGTAGACGGGTTGTTGGTTGTTATACAACGTAACGCCGCCTCCAACTCCTGGTTGACCCGCTCCGTTTGCCCTTTCGTCTGTGGGTGAAACCCGGACGACAGGCTAACTGAGGCACCAAGGGCTGACAAAAAGATCTCCAAACTTGCGAAATGAATTGAGGTCCCCGGTCGGAGACAACATCCGAAGGGATTCCGTGAAGTCGGAAAACGTGGGTGACCGAAGGTCTGCGGTCTCCTGCGCGTGGGGTAGTTTAAGGAGGGCTACAAAATGCACCGACTTGGAGAAACGGTCCACCACAGTGAACACGGCAGTGCTTCCATGTGAAGGGGCTAGACCGGTGACGAAATGTAGAGCGATGTGGGAACAGGGATGACCAGGGACAAGTAGGGGACGAAGTAATCCCGCAGCTGGCCGATGGGAGGTCTTTCCACGGGCGCAGACGGAACATGCAGAGACATAGGAACGAGAAGATCCGGGCTGGACGCGGATGGAGCGACCATGGAGGGCCACCAGAAATGTCTCTTTAGGAGGGTCAGGGTCCGATCGGTTCCGAGATGGCAGGCGAAACGAGAAGTGTGCCCCCACTGGAGAACCTGCGATGGAACAGAATCTGGTACAAAGAGGCGACTGGGAGGTCCGATGCCTCAGTCAGGTTGAGTCTGTTGGGCCTCTTTGACTCCGGACTCGATCTCCCAGGTGAGGGCAGCCACTACACAGGATGGTGGAAGGATGGTCTCGAGGTTGGGAAGGTCCTTCTCGGAAATGTTTTAATGGGACAGAGCATCGGGCTTCCCGTTCTTGGACCCCGGACGTTAGATGAAGGTAAACCCGAACGGCCAAAAAATAATGCCCAACGGGCCTGGCGGGAATTCAGGAGTTTGGCAGTCTGGATATATTCAAGGTTCTTGTGGTCTGTCCAGACGTTGAACGGCTGTATCTCCCCCTCCAACCAGTGCCTCCATTCTTCCAAAGCTCCCGGTTCCCCGCGTCGTAATTTCGTTCAGCGGGAGACAGTCGGCGAGAGAAGAAAGCACAGGGATGTAGTTTCTGATCCGCGCCCGAATGTTGGGACAGTACCGCTCCCACCCCGGAGTCAGAGGTGTCAACCTCCACAATGAACTGACATGAGGGGTCCGGTTGAATCAGAACGGGCGCAGACGTGAAGCGCCTCTTCAGTTCGGCGACTGCTGAGTCCGCCTCGGAGTTCCAGAGGAAAGGGGTGGCAGCTGAGGTAAGTCGGGTAAGGGGAGCCGCCACCTGACTGTAGTTTCTGATGAACCGGCGATGGAAGTTCGCAAAACCCAGGACCCGTTGGAGTTGCTTGCGGTCCGTGGGTTTGGGCCAGTCCGCCACAGCCAGGATCTTCTCGGGATCAGCTCTCACCTGTCCCCTCTCGATGATATAACCTAGGAAGCTAACCTAGGGGATGTGGAATTCGCATTTCTCCGCCTTCACGAATAATTTATTCTCCCCCAGCCTCTGCAGGACTTGACGGACATGGTGCACGTGTTGCTGCGGACTGCTGGAAAAGATCGGGATGTCATCCAGGTAGACAAACACAAAGCAGTTAATGAAATCTCTTAGTACATCGTTAATCAAGGCTTGAAAAACTGCGGGGGCATTGGTGAGGCCAAAAGGCATGACCGAGTACTCGAAGTGGCCTACAGGGGTATTGAATGCCGTCTTCCACGCGTCCCCCTCCCTCATTCGGACCAAATGGTAGGCGTTTCGTAGGTCCAACTTCGAGAAAATGGTGGCTCCGTGAAGTGGTTCGAACGCAGAACTTAAGAGGCAGTGGGTACTTGTTCTTTATGGTTATTTGATTTAGGCCTCGGTAATCGATGCAGGGACAGAGAGAGCCATCCTTCCGCACAAAGAAGAACCCTGCGCCCACCGGGGAGGATGAGGGTCGGATAATGCCCGCCACGAGAGATTTACTGATGCTCCATTGCTTCCCTCTCTGGCCGGGACAAGTTATACAACCGACTGGTGGGTAGGGGAGATCCGGGGAGAAGGTCGTTGGCACAATCGTATGGTCGGTGTGGAGGCAGGGAAAGGGAGCGTTGTTTTCTAAACACTGGTCCCAGGTCGTGGTACTCCGCTGGAACCCTGGTCAAGTTGGGGGGTTCAACGGCAGATGAGGTCGTGGTTGTTCTTACAGGGGAAAGGACTGTAGACAAGTGGACTGACAAAACGGACTCCAGTTGGCTATCTTCCCGGTGGACCAATCAATGTAAGGATTATGGTGGCTTTACCAGGGGTACCCAAGAACTATTGGAGATTGAGGAGAGGAAATTAAGTTAAATTGTACCTGCTCCCGATGCTTCCCAGATAGGATCAAAGACAGTTGTGTTGTACGGTGAGTGACTCGGGCCAAAAGTCTTCCGTCCAGTGCCCGGGCTTCCAGAGGGGTGCTCAACGGCTCCCGAGGAATTCCCGCCTGGGAAGCTATGTTTTCATCCAACAGATTCCCCTCAGCACCGGAATCTATCAAGGCAGACAAGGACCGGGACTGTTGGTTGTAGCTTACAGTAGCTTGCATCTGCATCCGGGATTGGGGGACGGAAGGGAATGTTGTCTGACTCACCAGGATCCCCCTTTCTACTGGTGAGCCCTCCCTCAGGTAGCACGAAAATGGCCAGACTGACCGCAATAGAGACAATCCCCTGATCTGAATCTCCGGAGTCGCTCTGTGGGAGAAAGACGGCTCCGTCCCAGCTGCATTGGTTCCTCTCCCGGGACGGTGGAAAGGGCCGGGCCGGGTGCTATTCCAGGAACGGGAGGATTAGTGAGCTAACGGCTGGGAGTAGATGGTTAAGCGTGCCGTGGGGTTACCAAAGGAGTAGGACCGGTTCGTTCATGTTCGCGCTTTCTCTCTCTCTCTCTCTCTCTCTCCCCCCCCCCCCCCTCTCCCTCTGTCTCCCTCCCTCCCCTGGGGAGATCAAAGAATCCAGACTATGACTGTCATCCCTAGTCGCCAACTCTTCCTTTACCTTGTGACAGAGGCTTTGCTGGAATACCTCCTGGAGAGCCTCATCATTCCAGCCCGAGTCGGTTGCTGGAGTCGGAAACTCCACGGAGTATTCGGCAGCACTGTGTGAGCCCTGACGCAGCGCGAGCAGACGCTTAGCGGCATCTCTACCGCGGACGGGATGGTCAAAAATCTTAGTTATTTCTGAGATGAAGGTGAGGAAGGAAGAGCAGGTCTCTGGCTGATTATCCCAAATCGCGGTGGCCGGTGCTCAGGCATTTGCTCGCAGCAACCCCATAAAGTAAGCTATCTTTCATCTGTCCGTGGCGTACGCGGATGGCTGCTGCTCGAACACCAAGGAGCATAGCAGGAGAAAGGCCCGGCACCTCCCCAGATCTCCGGCGTAGGTTTCTAGTTCAGAAACGTGCGGCTGTCTTAGCGGACGAGTTGTTGACGCATCCGGCGTCGCCATTACAGGCTGTCTGAGCTGGTCAGACAGAGTTCCCGGAGTCGACGGGGCGAGATGGACGGATACCCAGTCGACCTATTCACCGACCTTTCTTACGTTCACTGACAGGGAACGGAGGTTCTCCATGACATAAGAACATAAGAGATAGGAGCAGGAGTAGGCCAATCGGCCCCTCAAGCCTGCTCCGCCATTCAACAAGATCATGGCTGATCCAGTCTTGACTCTAGTTATCACCGAATCCCACAAGGCGACAGTGCCAACCAACAGGGCACCATGCCGCCCATTTTATTTTATTATTCATCCCGCCCAAACCCATGTGATCACCCGGAAAAAATAAACGATTGGCCAATTGAGGAGAAAAAATCTGGAAAATTCCTCTCCGACCCATCCAGGCTATCGAAAACTAGCCCAGGAGATCACATGGCTGATCTAAACCTAGCCTCATGTCTACTTACCTGCTCGCTCACTGTATCCCCTAATGCCATTTTTATCCAGGAAAATGTCTATCTCCGTTTTGAATTTATTGAGTGTAGTAGCTTCCACTGGGGCAGTAAATTCCACAGCCCCACTACCCTCTGAGTGAAGAAATTTCTCCTCATCTCAGTCCTGGAATGGCATCCCCTTATTTTAAGATTATGCCCCCTAGTCCTAGTTTCACCCATCATTGGGAACATTCTCCCCGCATCCACCCGATCAAGCCCCTTCACAATCTTATATGTTTCAATAAGATCGCCTCTCATTCTTCGGAACTCCAATGAGTAGAGTCCCAATCTACATCAACCCACCCATCCCCGGAATTAACCTAGTGAACCTTCTCTGCACTGCCTCGAGAGCCAGTATGTCCTTACTTAAATATGGACACCAGAACTGCACACAGTACTCCAGGTGTGGTCTCACCAATACCCGGTACAACTGCAGTAAGACCTCCCTGTTCTTATACTCCATCCCCCTAGCAATAAAAGCCAGCATTCCATTGGCCTTCTTGACCACCTGCTGCACTTGCATACTAACTTTTTGTGTTTCCTGCACCAGGACCCTCAGATCCCTTTGCACAGAAGCACTTTCCAGTTTCTCTCCATTTAGATAATAACTTACTCTATTATTTTTCCTGCCAAAGTGCAAGACCTCACACTTGTCAGTATTATATTTCATCTGCCAAATGTCTGCCCAATCACTCAGCCTATCTATGTCCCCCTGCAGGGTTTCAATGTCCTCCGCACTCATTACACTCCCTCCCATCTTTGTGACATCAGCAAACCTCGATATGTTGCACTTAGTCCCTTTCTCCAAATCATTAATATAGATTGTAAAGAGTTGGGGTCCCAATACCGACCCCTGCGGAACACCAGTAGTCACCAACTGCCAGTCTGAGAATAAACCATTTATCCCAACTCTCTGTTTTCTGTTAGAAAGCCAATCCTCCACCCATGCCAGAATATTATCCCCAATCCCATGATTGTTTACTTTAAGTAATAATCTTTGGTGTGGCACCTTGTCAAATGCCTTTTGGAAGTCCAAATAAACCACATCCACTGGTTCCCCTTTATCTACTCTATATGTTATGTCCTCAAAGAACTCCCAACAAATTTGTCAAACATGACTTCCCTTTTGTAAAGCCATGTTGACTTTGTCCTATTAAGCTATGTTTATCCAAATGCCCTGTTACTGTTTCTTTAATTATCGATTCCAACATTTTGCCAACCATAGATGTTAGGCTAACTGGCCTATAATTCCCAGCCTTCTGTCTATTGCCCTTTTTAAATAAAGGAGATACATTAGCATTTTTCCAATCTGCCGGGACCATTGCCAAGTCCAGTGAGTTTTGAAAAATTATCACTAATGCATCCACAATCCCGACCACCACTTCCCTTAAGACCCTAGGATGCAAGCCATCCGGTCCAGGGGATTTATCCACCTTCAGTCCCATTAATTTATCAAGTACCTTTCCTTGGTGATTTGAATTGTAGTTAGCTTCTCTCCCCCTAGAGCCCCCTGTTTATCCAGTGTTGGGATATTTTGAGTGCCCTCTACTGTAAAAACTGATACAAAATATTTGTTCAGCATTTCCGCCATCTCCACATCCCCTACCATTAATTTCCCGGTCTCATCTTCTAGGGGACCAACATTTATTTTAGCCACCCTTTTTCTTTTTATGTAACTATAAAAACTCTTACTATCTGCTTTTATGTTTTTTGCCAATTTACTTTCATAATCTATCTTCCCCTTCTTAATCAATCTTTTTGTTATTTGCTGCTGATCTTTAAAAGCTTCTCGATCTTCAATCTTCCCACTAGATTTAGCTACCTTATATAACTTTCTTTTTAGTCGTATACTTTGCTTTATTTCTTTACTTAGCCATGGATAACTATTTTTTCTTTTACACCCTTTTTTCTTCAGTGGAATATATTTTTCTTGACATCCCGGAGCAGCTGATCGTGCAAGCCCAGTCAGGAGCCATGGCTGGCGAGGGTTGTTGCAGGTGATTCGTGTCCGCTGGATTCATTATGGCCAGTTTGTTCTGTTGCACCAGGTGACTGAGCAGAACCCAAGTGCAGGACACAGGCACGGAGACTTGAGTTGGGGATGCTGACGTAAACGTGAACGTTGAACAGCAAGCTGGAGGAATCTTGACAGGGAGACGGGGTTTTCATGGAATATCTTGAAACTGGAGCTGAACTTAGAACAAACAGTTCTAAGCAGTCGAGAAATGAAGTTATCACACGGGAATAAACCAACAAACTGGCAACCTGTGATAGTGACGCCATTGTACTTATTTCACAGTCTCTGATGAAAACCAGGTGTACTGTAGGTGAGCAAACTAGCACCAGCAGTTTGTGTGTGTTGTTTGAATTTCCAGCATCTGCAGATTTCCTCATGTTAGCAATTGGAGATCTGAAATTAAGGCATAATCAGGGAGAAAGGAGCATTAAAGGGTAACAGCCATCTGGAACCATGACAGCTTCACATACTTTTCCATTTTCTTCTTGACCAATCTGTTGGAATTCTTTGAGTAAATAACACAGAAGATAGACAAAGGAAAGTCAGTGGGTATTGTTTTATGGATTTTCAGACCTTTGACAAGTTGGTCAAGTTCAAGCTCAAGTTTATTGACATTTCAGCCATACACATGTATAGTACAGAATGTAACAACATTCCCCCTCCCCAATCGCATGCATGAAAGAGTACATATAACACCCACAAACACAAAAAGTAATATCTGAAATTACCACTAGTAAATTAACATCTGCCACTTTTTTGCATCCGTTCAATTAGTTCTAATTAATTCCTTCTGCAATCATATTGCTTCCCCAGCACTACCTACCTCTCCATCTATCTTCGTATCATCCACAAACTCTTCCATAAAGCCATCAATTCCACGATCTAAGTCACTGAAGAACAATGTGAAAAGTAGCAGTCCCGTTACTAACCCTTGAGGAACACCACTAATCACTGCCAGCCAACCAGAAAATGCTCCCTTTTATTCCCACTCGCTGTCTCCTGCCTGTCAGCCATTCCTCTATCCATGCCAGTATCTTTCCTGTAATGCCATAGGATTTTATCTTGTTAAGCAGCCTCATGCTTGGCACCTTATCAAATGCCTTCTGAAAATCCAAGTAAGTGACACCCACTGCCTCTCCTTTGTCCACCCCGCTTGTTACTTCCTCAAAGAACTCAAATAGATTTGTCAGGCAAGATTTCCCTTGACAGAAACTATGCTGACTTTGACTTATTTTATCATTAGTCTCAAAGTACCTTGAAACCTCATCCTTAATAATTGTAACTGTCTCAGAGACATGTTTCATTGAGATGTTTATTTTATATGTTTTATTATTAATTCATGATTATTTTATCATCTTAAAATAATGTTCGATTAAATGTAAAGTGTAATGGGTCACATGACCAGAGTTTAATAAGAGCATGACTGTGGCATTATGGGTCAGAACCGATATGGAAACCGAGAAAGACATTTGGGCCCTAAAATAACTTTATTCTGCATGTGGTCCAAGAGGCACACACGGTAATTGTTTTTTATTTGTTTTATATTGTGCATTATGTTGTTAATGTGCCTTTACATGGACAGAGTGATACGTTTTTAGTGATTTTATTTGATTTCAGTACACTTCTGTTGTGCTGATGTGGTTTGGGCCTGTTTCCCGGCAGACACTAGCTTGAGAGATATTAAAAGACTGAGAGATGTATGTTTCAAACCTTTTATATCTTTTATTTTCTTGTAGTTTTCATGGTGTCTGCTGAAGGAAGACAGAGAGAGATAAAAATAAATCTTCAAGGGCACCTGTAGGATGAGTGGCCATTATTTCATTGGACTGGTGTAGTTATGATAATAGACTGCAACACTTTTCCCAACCAGAGAATAGGCTAAGTGACCTATAATTCCATTTCTTTTGCCCTCCACCCTTCTTAAAGAATGAAATGGCATTTGCATTCTTCTGGTCCTCTGGGACCATGCCAGAATCAAGTGATTCTTAAAAGATCATGACCAATGCATCTGCTAACTCTTCAGCAACCTCTCTCGGGACTCTAGAAAGTAGTCCACCTGGTCCAGGTGACTTATCCATCTTAAGACCTTTGAGTTTGCCTGGCATTTTATCTTTTGTAATAGTAATGGCACACACACCTGCTGCCTTACACTTACAGATCTCTGGCACATTGCTAATGTCTTCCACAGTGAAGACTGATGCAAATACCCATTAAGTTCATCTGCCATTTCTTTGCCCCCATTGCTACCTCAACAGCATTATATCCCAGTAGTCCAACATCAAGTTTCACCTCACTTTTATGCTTTATATAAGTGAAAAAATGTTGGCATCCTGCTTTATATTATTGGATAGCCTGCCTTCATATTTCATCTTTTTCCTTCTTATAGCTTTTTTAGTTGCCTTTAGTTGGATTTTAAAAACTTACCAATCATCCAACTTTCCATCACTTTTGCAACCTTATATGCCCTTTTCTTAGCTTTTATGCAGTTCTTAACTTCTTTTGTCAGCCATGGTTACCTACCTTAGCCATTTGAGCACTTCCTCCTTTGTGGGACAAAACTGCCCAGCACCTTGGGGCTGCTTTGCTGCCTAGGGCATCGACAGTTTGCAATTGTTGAGGGAAAAAATGAATTCAAAATTGTGACAAAACATTTTGCAGTATAAGTTCAGGGCAGCAGTCTGTCATCTGAAGCTTAATAGAAGTTTGGTAATACAACAAGACAATGATCCAAAAGACAGGACTAAATAAACAACAACATAGTTAAAGAAGTAAAGCGTTCATGTTTTGGAATGACTGAGTCAAACTCCAGACCTTAACTCTATAGAAATGTTAGATAAGGACCAAAGCAAGCAGGTCACTTAAGGAAGCCCACAAACATCACAGAAATAAAGAAGTTTTGTAAGGAGGAATGACCTAAAATTCTTCCAAGCCGATGAGCAAGATTGATCAACGGTTGCTGGAAATGTTTAGATGAAGTTATTGGTGTATGGGGTGGTGGGGGAGGGGGTAAGTGTCACAGCAATTACTGAAAGCAAAGGTTCACATTCTTTTTCCAATTAAAACATACACTATTGAATCATTTCTCTTAATAAATTAATGAACAAGTATGGTTTTGTGTTATTTCTTTAACTGGGTTCTGTTTTTCTAGTTTTAGGACTTTCCTGAAGATCTGATTACATTTTAGGTCATATTTAGTTCAGTTCAGTTTCAGTTCAGTTTCAGTTTATTGTCATTTAGAAACCACAAATGCAATGCAGTTAGACAATAGACAATAGACAATAGGTGCAGAAGTAGACCATTCGGCCCCTCGAGTCTGCACTGCCATTCTGAGATCATGGCTGATCATTCACTATCAATACCCAGTCCCTGCCTTGTCCCCATATCCCTTGATTCCCCTATCCATCAGATATCTATCCAGCTCCTTCTTGAAAGCATCCAGAGAATTGGCCTCCACCGTCTTCTGAGGCAGTGCATTCCACACCTCCACAACTCTCTGGGAGAAGAAGCTCTTCCTCAACTCTGTTTTAAATAACTGACCTCTTATTCTCAATCCATGCCCTCTGGTACTGGACTCTCCCAACATCTGGAACATATTTCCTGCCTCAATCCTATCAAATCCTTTAATTATCTTAAACCTTTCAATCAGATCCCTTCTCAATCTCCTCAATTCCAGCGTGTACAAGCCCAATCTCTCCAATCTCACTGCGTAAGACAGCCCTGCCATCCCAGGAATCAACCTAGTGAATCTACACTGCACTTCCTCAATTGCCAGAATGTCCTTCCTTAAACCTGGAGACCAAAACTGTACACAATATTCCAGGTGTGGTCTCACCAGGGCCCTGTACAAATGCAAAAGAACATCCTTGCTCTTGTATTCAATTCCCCTTGTAACAAAGGCCAACATTCCATTTGCCCTCTTCACTGCCTGTTGCACTTGCTCATTCACCTTCATTGACTGGTGAACTAGGACTCCTAGGTCTCTTTGCATTTCTCCCTTACCTAACTCGACACCGTTCAGACAATACTCTGCCCTCTTTTTCCAGCTTCCAAAGTGGAGAACTTCACATTTATTCACATTGAATGACATCTGCCAAGTATCTGCCCACTCACTCAGCCTATCCAAGTCTCCCTGTATTCTCCTAACGTCCTCTTCGCATGTCACACATGTTAAAAAATGAGACAACGTTCCTCCAGAATGACATCACAAAAGCACATGACAAAACAGACTACACCAGAAAATCCACATAATGTTTGGCAATCCCCAATCCAGAGTCTGGAGAGGCTGCTGCATATTAATATCACGCTACCATCTTAGCGCATTTCCTGGAAAGGAGCTCCAAACCCACCAGACAAAATAAGACCAAAAGCTAAAGCTACAAGACCTGCACAAAACCACATAGTTACAACATATAGTTACAACAGTGCAAACAATAGCATAATTGATTTTTTAAAAATAGACCATGGGCACAGTAAAAATAGTCCAAAGATGTTAAAAAACTATAAGTTTGAAAGAAACCACCACACAGTTTCCACAAGTCCTCAGGGTCCTGATAGACTCGTCATCACACGCAGGCGGCAGAAGGGAATACCCCCGCTATGGACTTCCACGGTGCCGCCCGGCTCAGACTCACAGATGCAGCACACAATGAAATCTCCTTCGAACCCAGCCTCGCAGAAACAGCACACAGAAAAGCACCCTGACCACAGCGGACTCCGAGTCTGTCGAACCTCCAAGCCTCTGACCATCCACTCTGGCACAGCTTCTCTGAGCACCATCCTCTGCCGAGCTTATTAAGACGCCCCCCCCCCCCCCACAACAGCCACCGGCAACGCGACCCCAAGGACTGGGGGTCTTCTTCTCAGCAGAGACCTGGATCTCACAGCAGCAGCAATGAAAAAGGCCTTCCTGGAGATTTCCAGATATTCCTCTGTGCTCCCACATCTGTTTTTCATCAGATTAGGATTGCGCATGACACCCCACTTAACAAATAACAGATATCAGCTCTGGAGTGGCTGCTGCAAACTGCGTCATGCCGCCATCTTGGCTACAAGGCTTTATGCAGAAACAGTGAAAATTATACAGGGTTCACAAACTTTTTTGTCACAATTTTGAATTCATTTTTTCCCTCAACAATTGCAAACTGAACTCCTGCCTCAGCAAGGACCTGGACCCATTGCAATTTGCCTATCATCACAGTAGGTCAACAGCAGGTGCAATCTCAATGGCTCTCCACACGGCTTTAGACCACCTGGACAACGCAAACCCCGACGTCAGGATGCTGTTCATCAACTACAGCTCAGCATTTAATACCATTATTCCCACAATCCTGACTGAGAAGTTGCAGAACCTAGGCCTCTGTACCTTCCTCTGCAATTGGAGCCTTGACTTCCTAAGTGGAAGACTAAGGTCGGTGGCGTTGTGCATAATGAAGTAGGTTTTCTTTCTTTTTCAATCTTTTTATTATTGTTATTAATATCAACAAAATACAATTGAGACATAGATAATGGGATTACAAACATACACATTTCAACTGCACATGAAAGAATACATAAGCAATGATTACAGTATAAATGAGTATTCCCAAATCATGAATGATACAATATATAAATAAACAAGGCAAATCTAGGTATATCATAATAAGTAATTTAAAAAAAACAGAAAAAAGAAAAAGAAAAAAATATGCAAAAAAACTAATCTAATAATCTAATAGCTAATAAGGAGAGAAAAAAAGGAAAAAAGAAAAGAAGAAAAACTGAAAAAATAAAAAGAAGGCTGTTTATAATGTCTGACAAAAATACAGAATCAGTGTCGTCAGCTCTGATCCTCTCAACATATATAAAATCAAAACTGGAAAATCAAATAGGCTTGAAACAGGGTCATATTACATCATATGAAAATATTGAATAAATGGTCTCCATATCTTTTCAAATTTAATAGAAGTATCAAATACACCACTTCTAATTTTTTCTAAATTTAAACATAACATAGTTTGAGAAAACCAATGAAATACAGTAGGAGGATTAATTTCCTTCCAGTTCAACAAAATAGATCTTCTAGCCATTAGTGTAAGAAAGGCAATCATTCGACAGGCGGAAGAAGATAAATGAAGTGAGTCCATCATTGGTAAACCAAAAATTGCGGTAATAGGATGGGGTTGTAAATCAATGTTCAATACCGCAGAAATAATATCAAAAATATCTTTCCAATATTTTTTCAAAAGTGGACACGACCAAAACATATGAGTTAAAGATGCTATTTCAGATTGACATCTATCACAAATAGGATTTATATAGGAATAAAAATGACCCAATTTATCCTTGGACATATGGGCACTATGTACGACCTTAAACTGTATTAGTGAATGTTTGACACATATAGATGATGTATTAACTAATTGAAGAATTCTATCTGAATTCTCAATAGGAATAATAAGGTTAAGCTCTCCTTCCCAATCATTTTTTGTCTTATAAAGGGGCTCTGAACGTATCTTCATAATTATATTATAAAGTTTTGATATAAGCCCTTTTTGAAAGGGGTTTAATTCAAACAAACTCTCCAAAATACCTGAAGACACAAAATTTGGAAAAGTAGGAAGTACAGTATTTAAAAAATTCCTAATCTGTAAGTATCTAAAAAAATGAAATCTAGGCAAATTATATTTGTTAGATAATTGCTCAAAAGACATAAAACAACTACCCAAAAATAAATCAGAAAATCGCAGTAATCCCTTAGTCTTCCAAGCCGAATAAGCTTGGTCTATAATTGAAGGGTGGAAAAAAACAATTGGATACAATAGGAATATTTAAAGCAAACCGAGTCAACCCAAAAAATTTCCGAAATTAAAACCATATGTAGGTACCAACGACATAGGAAGGAAAGGGGAAGAGGTCCTGAAACGAGAGTATAGGGAGTTAGGAAGGCAGTTAAGAAGAAGGACCGCAAAGGTAGTAATCTCGGGATTACTGCCTGTGCCACGCGACAGTGAGAGTAGGAATAGAATTAGGTGGAGGATGAATGCGTGGCTGTGGGATTGGAGCAGGGGGCAGGGATTCAAGTTTCTGGATCATTGGGACCTCTTCTGTGGCAGGAGTGACCTGTTCAAGAAGGACGGGTTACACTTGAATCGTGGGGGGACCAATATCCTAGTGGGGAGGTTTGCTAGGGCTACAGGGCAGACTTTAAACTAGTAAGATGGGGGGGCGGGAGACTATTTGAGGAGACTATGGGAGAGGAGGTTAGTTCACCAGTGGAGCAAGTAAATAGTCAGTGTGTGAGGGAGGAAAGGCAGGTGATGGAGAAGGGATGCGCTCAGCCCGAAGATGTAGGGGAGAAGAAAGAAAAGGATAATAAATTTGAATGCATTGTTGGGGATGGAAAGAGCGGAGGAGATGGAGAGAATCTTAAATGTATCTATTTTAATGCTAGGAGCATTGTAAGAAAGGTGGATGAGCTTAAAGCGTGGATTGATACCTGGAATTATGATGTTGTAGCTATTAGTGAAACATGGTTGCAGGAAGGGTGTGATTGGCAACTAAATATTTCTGGATTTAGTTGCTTCAGGTGTGATAGAGTAGGAGGGGCCAGAGGAGGAGGTGTTGCATTGCTTGTCCAAGAAAATCTTATGGCGGTGCTTTGGAAGGATAGATTAGAGAGCTCCTCCAGGGAGGCCATTTGGGTGGAATTGAAGAATGGGAAAGGTGCAGTAACACTGATAGGAGTGTATTATAGGCCTCCTAATGGGGTGCGTGAGTTGGAAGAGCAAATGTGTAAGGAGATAGCAGATATTTGTAGTAAACACAAGGTGGTGATTGTGGGAGATTTTAATTTTCCACACGTAGCTCATTCTGTAAAAGGGCTGGATGGTTTAGAGTTTGTGAAATGTGTGCAGGATAGTTTTTTGCAACAATACATAGAAGTACCGACTAGAGATGGGGCAGTGTTGGATCTCCTGTTAGGGAATGCGATAGGTCAGCTCTCAGATGTATGTGTTGGGGAGCACTTCGGGTCCAGTGATCACAATAGCATTAGCTTCAATATAATTATGGAGAAGGACAGGACAGGACCTAGAGTTGAGATTTTTGATTGGAGAAAGGCTAACTTTGAGGGGATCTGAAGAGATTTAGAGAGAGTGGATTGGGTCAAGTTGTTTTATGGGAAGGATGTAATAGAGAAATGGAGGTCATTTAAGGGTGAAATAATGAGGGTACAAAATCTTTATGTTCCTGTTAGGGTGAAAGGAAAGGTTAAAGGTTTGAGAGCACCATGGTTTTCAAGGGATATTAGAAATTTGGTTCAGAAAAAGAGGGATGTCTACAATAGATATAGGCAGCATGGAGTAAAGGAATTGCTTGAGGAATATAAAGAATGTAAAAGGAATCTTAAGAAAGAGATTAGAAAAGCTAAAAGAAGATACGAGGTTGGTTTGGCAAATAAGGTGAAAGTAAATCCGAAAGGTTTCTACAGTTATATTAAAAGCAAGAGGATAGTGAGGGATAAAATTGGCCCCTTAGAGAATCAGAGTGGCCAGCTATGTGTGGAACCGAAGGAGATGGGAGAGATTTTGAACGATTTCTTCTCTTCGGTATTCACTAAGGAGAAGGATATTGAATTGTCTAAGGTGTGGGAAACAAGTAAGGAAGTTATGGAACCTATGACAATTAAAGAGGTGGAGGTACTGGCGCTTTTAAGAAATTTAAAAGTGGATAAATCTCCGGGTCCTGACAGGATATTCCCCAGGACCTTGAGGGAAGTTTGTGTAGAAATAGCAGGAGCTCTGATGGAGATCTTTAATATGTCATTAGAAACGGGGATTGTGCCAGAGGATTGGCTTATTGCTCATGTGGTTCCATTGTTTAAAAAGGGTTCTAGAAGGAAGCCTAGCAATTATAGACCTATCAGTTTGACATCAGTGGTGGGTAAATTAATGGAAAGTATTCTTAGAGATAGTATTTATAATTACCTGGATAGACGGGATCTGATTAGGAGTAGCCAGCATGGATTTGTGCATGGAAGGTCATGTTTGACAAACCTTATTGAATTTTTTGAAGAAGTTACGAGGAATGTTGACGAGGGTAAGGCAGTGGATGTAGTCTATATGGACTTCAGCAAAGCCTTTGACAAAGTTCCACTTGGAAGGTTAGTTAAGAAGGTTCAGTTGTTAGGTATTAATGCTGGAGTAATAAAATGGATTCAACAGTGGCTAGATGGGAGATGCCAGAGAGTAGTGGTGGATAATTGTTTATCGGGATGGAGGCCGGTGACTAGCGGGGTGCCTCAGGGATCTGTTTTGGGCCCAATGTTGTTTGTAATATACATAAATGATCTGGATGATGGGGTGGTAAATTGGATTAGTAAGTATGCTGATGATACTAAGGTAGGAGGTGTTGTGGATAATGAGGTGGATTTTCAAAGCTTGCAGGGAGATTTATGCCAGTTAGAAGAATGGGCTGAACATTGGCAGATGGAGTTTAATCCTGAGAAGTGTGAGGTTCTACATTTTGGCAGGAATAATCCAAATAGAACATACAGAGTAAATGGTAGGGCATTGAGGAATGCAGAGGAACAGAGAGATCTAGGAATAACTGTGCATAGTTCCCTGAAAGTGGAGTCTCATGTAGATAGGGTGGTGAAGAGGGCTTTTGGAATGCTGGCCTTTATAAATCAAAGCATTGAGTACAGAAGTTGGGATGTAATGCTAAAGTTGTACAAGGCATTGGTAAGGCCAAATTTGGAATATTGTGTGCAGTTCTGGTCACCGAATTATAGGAAAGATATCAATAAATTAGAGAGAGTGCAGAGACGATTTACTAGGATGTTACCTGGGTTTCAGCAATTAAGTTACAGAGAAAGGTTGAACAAGTTAGGTCTCTATTCATTGGAGCGTAGAAGGTTGAGGGGGGATTTGATCGAGGTATTTAAAATTTTGAGAGGGATAGATAGAGTTGACGTGAACAGGCTGTTTCCATTGAGAGTAGGGGAGATTCAAATTAGAGGACATGATTTGAGAGTTAGGGGGCAGAAGTTTAAGGGAAACACGAGGGGGTATTTCTTTACTCAAAGAGTGATAGCTGTGTGGAATGAGCTTCCTGTAGAAGTAGTAGAGGCCAGTTCAGTTGTGTCATTTAAGGTAAAATTGGATAGGTATATGGACAGGAAAGGAGTGGAGGGTTATGGGCTGAGTGCGGGTAGGTGGGACTAGGTGAGATTAAGGGTTCGGCATGGACTAGGAGGGCCAAGATGGCCTGTTTCTGTGCTGTGATTGTTATATGGTTATATGTTATATGGTTATATACGTAAAGTATGTTTAACTATCGGGTTGTCAATTCGCTTCGGCAATTTAGAAAGAGCAAAAGGGAGAGAAGTCCCCGAAATAGAACCCAGTGCAAAACCTGGTACCGATTTAATTTCCAGGCTCACCCAACGAGGGCTAAAAGATCCATCCCAATCTTTCAACCAACATATCAAATGTCTAATATTAACTGCCCAATAATAAAATCTAAAATTAGGCAATGCTCGTCCACCTTCCTTCTTTGCCTTCTGTAAGTATATTTTACCTAACCTGGGATTTTTATTCTGCCATATATATGAGGAAATTTTTGAATAAACATTAGTAAAAAAAAAGATTTCGGAATAAAAATTGATACCGCTTGAAAAATATATAAAAACTTAGGTAAAATAACCATCTTAATAGCATTAATCCTACCTATCAGAGATAAAGATAATGGTGACCACTTAGTAAACAAGCATTTAATCTGATCAATTAAGGGTACAAAATTAACCTTAAATAAGTCTTTATGGTTTTTTGTAATTTTAATCCCTAAGTAAATAAAAGAGTCATTAACTAATTTAAAAGATAAGTTTCCATAGATTGGGACCTGTCTATTTAAAGGAAACAATTCACTCTTATTAAGATTTAATTTATACCCAGAAAATTCACTAAATTGAGCCAACAATGATAAAACTACAGGAATAGATTTCTCAGGATTAGAAATAAATAATAATAAATCATCTGCATACAAAGATAACTTATGAGTATCTGTCCCACGATTAATACCAAGAATATCCTGTGATTCTCTGATAGCAATTGCCAAGGGATCTAAAGCAATATCAAATAATAGTGGGCTAAGAGGACAGCCTTGTCTAGTACCCCGAAATAAACGAAAAAGGGAGATCTTTGATTATTAGTAAACACTGAGGCTACTGGAGTATGATAAATCAGTTTAATCCAGGAAATAAATGTCAGACTAAGATTAAACTTCTCCAACACATTAAATAAGTATGGCCATTCAACTCTGTCAAATGCTTTCTCCGCATCTAATGAAATAACACATTCTGAAATATTATGTGAAGGAGTATACACAATATTCAATAACCTCATAACATTAAAAAAAGAATAACGATTTTTAATAAAACCAGTTTGATCTTCCAAAATAATTTAGGGTAATACCTTCTCCAACCTGGATGCAAGTAACTTGGAAATATCTTGGAATCTACATTCAATAAGGATATTGGTCTATATGAAGCAGGTTTTCAAAGCTTGCAGAGAGATTTGGGCCAGTCAGAAGAGTGGGCTGAAAGATGGCAGATGGAGTTTAATGCTGTTAAGTGTGAGGTGCTACATTTTGGTAGGATTAATCCACATAAGACATACATGGTAAATGGTAGGGCATTGGAGAATGCAGTAGAACAAAGTGATCTAGGAATAATGGTGCATAGTTTCCTGAAGGTGAAATCTCATGTGGATAGGGTGGTGAAGAAAGCTTTTGGTATGCTGGCCTTTATAAATCAGAGCATTGAGTATAGGAGTTGGGATGTAATGTTAAAATTGTACAAGGCATTGGTAAGGCCGAATTTGGAGTATTGTGTACATTTCTGGTCACTGAATTATAGGAAAGATGTCAACAAAATAGAGAGAGTACAGAGAAGATTTACTAGAATGTTACCTGGGTTTCAGCACCTAAGTTACAGGGAGAGGTTGAACAAGTTAGGTCTTTATTCTTTGAAGCATGGAAGGTTGAGGGGGGACTTGATAGAGGTATTAAAAATTATGAGGGGGATAGATCGAGTTGACGTGAATAGGCTTTTTCCATTGAGAGTAGGGGAGATTCAAACAAGCGGACATGAGTTGAGAGTTAGGGGCCAAAAGTTAAAGGGTAACATGAGGGGGAATATCTTTACTCAGAGGGTGGTGGCTGTGTGGAATGAGCTTCCAGTAGAAGTGATAGAGGCAGGTTCGGTATTGTCATTTAAAGCAAAATTGGATAGATATATGGACAGGAAAGGAATGGAGGGTTATGGGCTGAGTGCCAGCCAGTGAGATTAGGTGAGAGTAAACGTTCGGCATGGACTAGAAGGGCCGAGATGGCCTGTTTCCGTGCTGTAATTGTTATATGGTTATATGGTTATTCAAGACAGAGTCTGATAGATTTTTGATTCACTAGGGCATGACGGCATGTGGGGTGAAAGCAGAAGATTGGGGCTGAGAAGAAAATTGAATCAGCCCTGATGAAATGGCGGAGCCAACCCACTGGGCCAAATGGCCTATTTCTGCTCTTAAATCTTATGGTCCTATAGTCTTATTTCAGCAATTAACTCATATTTTTCTCTTACTGCATTCTGTTTGTTATAGACAATAGACAATAGGTGCAGAAGTAGACCATTCGGCCCCTCGAGTCTGCACTGCCATTCTGAGATCATGGCTGATCATTCACTATCAATACCCAGTCCCTGCCTTGTCCCCATATCCCTTGATTCCCCCATCCATCAGATATCTATCCAGCTCCTTCTTGAAAGCATCCAGAGAATTGGCCTCCACCGTCTTCCGAGGCAGTGCATTCCACACCTCCACAACTCTCTGGGAGAAGAAGCTCTTCCTCAACTCTGTTTTAAATAACTGACCTCTTATTCTCAATCCATGCCCTCTGGTACTGGACTCTCCCAACATCTGGAACATATTTCCTGCCTCAATCCTATCAAATCCTTTAATTATCTTAAACCTTTCAATCAGATCCCCTCTCAATCTCCTCAATGCCAGCGTGTACAAGCCCAATCTCTCCAATCTCTCTGCGTAAGACAGCCCTGCCATCCCAGGAATCAACCTAGTGAATCTACGCTGCACTTCCTCAATTGCCAGAATGTCCTTCCTTAAACCTGGAGACCAAAACTGTACACAATATTCCAGGTGTGGTCTCACCAGGGCCCTGTACAAATGCAAAAGAACATCCTTGCTCTTGTATTCAATTCCCCTTGTAACAAAGGCCAACATTCCATTTGCCCTCTTCACTGCCTGTTGCACTTGCTCATTCACCTTCATTGACTGGTGAACTAGGACTCCTAGGTCTCTTTGCATTTCTCCCTTACCTAACTCTACACCGTTCAGACAATACTCTGCCCTCCTGTTCCTGCTTCCAAAGTGGATAACTTCACATTTATTCACATTGAATGACATCTGCCAAGTATCTGCCCACTCACTCAGCCTATCCAAGTCTCCCTGTATTCTCCTAACATCCTCTTCGCATGTCACACTGCCACCCAGTTTAGTATCGTCAGCAAACTTGCTGATATAGTTTTCAATGCCCTCATCTAAATCATTGACATAAATTGTAAAGAGCTGTGGTCCCAATACAGAGCCCTGTGGTACCCCACTAGTCACCTCCAGCCAGTCCGAGAAACACCCATTCACTGCTACCCTTTGCTTTCTATCTGCCAACCAGTTTTCTATCCATGTTGAAACCCTGCCCCCAATGCCATGAGCTCTGATTTTACTCACCAATCTCCTATGTGGCACCTTATCGAATGCCTTCTGAAAATCTAGGTACACAACATCTACTGGCTTACCCTCGTCTAACATCTTTGTTACACCCTCAAAAAACTCCAACAGATTAGTCAAGCATGATTTGCCCTTGGTAAATCCATGCTGGCTCGGCCTAATCCTATTTCTGCCATCTAGATGTGCCACTATTTCGTCCTTAATAATGGACTCAAGCATCTTCCCCACGACTGACGTTAGGCTAACAGGGCGATAGTTCTCCGTTTTCTCCTTCCCTCCCTTCTTGAAAAGTGGGACAACATTAGCCACTCTCCAATCTTCAGGAACTGATCCTGAATCTAAGGAACATTGGAAAATGATTACCAATGCATCCGCAATTTCCTGAGCCACCTCTTTTAAAACCCTCGGATGCAGACCATCTGGACCCGGGGTGTGTGGCTCTATCTGGTAACTAAGTTGTTCTTGTTTTTATTATCCTGTGGTATTTTATATGGACAGTTCATTTGGATTGCCCTATCTGTAATAATGAATGTTCGTAATATAATTTGTAGAACTGCTATTCTAAAACTGGATCAGGCTTGTACTTATAAACAGGCAAGACACCAACATCTGCAGATTATGTCTTGCTTGTGATTGGACTTATTGTCGGGTGCGTGAGAGAGAGAGAGAGCGGGGGAGAGGGGGAGAGGGGGAGAGGGGGGGAGAGGGGGAGGGAGGGGGAGGGGGAGGGGGAGGGGGAAAGGGAGAGAGGGAGAGGGAGAGGGAGAGGGAGAGGGAGAGGGAGAGGGAGAGGGAGAGGGAGAGGGAGAGGGAGAGGGAGAGGGAGAGAGAGAGAGGGAGAGAGAGAGAGGGAGAGGGAGAGAGAGAGAGGGAGAGAGAGAGAGAGAGAGAGAGTGAGAGAGAGAGAGAGAACACGAACCACCTGGTCCTGTATTTGCCTTCTTCACAACTGACTCAACCTGGAGGTTCACCTTTAGGGTATTCTACACAAGAACTCCCAAGTTCCTTTGAATCTCTGCATTTTGAATTCTCTCCCCAGCACAATGATAGTCATGGAATTTACTGTACTGGATGAAGGATAACCTCCCTACAACAGAGGCTGATCCACCATCTCTGTCACCCACCACCCACTGCACTGGTTGGTTAATGTTTCATGATTGGTGTACAAGGAGAGAAGAGCTCGAGACAGGGTTTGCAGAAACAGTTTTGCTGTTTTATTTAGACAGAGGTTGCATAGTTAGGGGATTATACACATGCTCAGAATGAGGGAGGACTGGTACAGGCTGCATGAAGTGATCCGAACACTGGACATCAAAGGCCTCGAAGGTCTTGCAGCAACCCTGGCCTGGACGTACCGGAGGTTTGACAGTCCAACGGCTTTCCCAGGGAAACATTGCAGGGCAAGCAGTGCAGTGGCAGACAAGGCTCCCTCTATCCATCCCTGCTCAGGCGTTGAGTGTGCCCGTACCGGCTTTCTGTCCACGTGTTTTTTCTGGTCTCTCCAGTCCCACACCAACAACCGCTAACATTCACTCTAGGCTGGGTTACACAATCCCCGGTTGGCAAACATGAAGACTGCTGCTTGAAGCGGGGTTCGACCGGAATGTCCCAGGACACAAAGCAGGATCCATCTGGGTCGGTGGCACAAGCCAGAAGCGCAAGATCATTCTAGAATGAGAAGCACAGTTAATATCAGAAGTTCCTGTTACATTGGGTGCAGCGCAATGGGTACCTGGTTATAGAGCATCATCCTTGCAAGGAAGTACCAGCCAATGATTGGTTACAATTCCAGACAGAGAAGAGTTAAATTGTACCACAGAGGCAAAATACAAAGGGGTGAAGAATGCAGGACTGAATTTAAATGCCCATAGCATTTGGAATAAGGTGGACATAATTACAGATTTGTCAGTATGACATTGATGGCATCACTGAGTTGTGGCTGAAAGAAGGCCATAGTTGGGAGCTTAACAGCAAAGGATATACCTTGTATCAAAAGGATAGGCAGGAAGGCATGGCCGGTGGTGTGGATCTGTCAGTAAGAGATTGAATTACATCTTTAGAAAGAGGTGACATAGGATCAGAGAATATCGATTTTCTGTGGATGGAATTAAGAAACTGCAAGAGTTAAAAAATACAATAGAGGAATCATACATAGAATCATATACAGGATACAAGTTTTCAGTTATATAAAGAATAAAAGGGAGGTGAGAGTTGTTATTGGACCACTGGAAGATGATGCTGGTGAGGTAATAATGGGGGACAAAGAAATGGCAGATGAACTTAATAAGTATTTTGTTTCAGTCTTTACTGTGGAAACACTAGCTGTATGCCAGAGGTCTGTGAGTGTCAAGGAGCAGGAGTGGGTGCCATTGCTATTATAAAAGAAAAAGTGCCAGGCAAATAAAGAACTCTTATGGTGGATAAATCATCTGGGCCAGATGAACTACAGCCCGGAATCCTGAATGATGTTGCTGAAGAGATAACGGATGCATTGGTCATGATCATTCAAGAATGACTTGATTCTGGTGTGGTCCCAGAGGACTGAAATGTCATTCCATGCTTTAAGAACAGAGAAAAGCAAAAGAAAGGAGATTATTGGCCAGTTAGCCTGACCTCAGAGGGTGGAAAAGCATTGGATCCTATTTTTAGGGATGAAGTTTCAGAGTACTTGGAGACTAATAGTAAAATAAGTCAACATCAACATAGTTTCTTTGAAGGGAAATCTTGCCTAACAACTCTGTTAGAACTTTTTGAGGAAGGAACACCCAGGATGGACAAAGGAGAGGCAGTGGATGTTATTTACTTAGATTTTCAGAAGCATTTGATTAGGTGCTTCACATGAGGCTGCTTAACAAGTTAAAATCCTATGGCGTTACAGGAAAGATACTGGCATGGATAGCAGAATGGCTGACAGGCAGGAGGCAGTGAGTGGGAATAAAAGGGGTCTTTTCTGGTTGGCTACCAGTGACTAGTAGTGTTCCTCAGGGGTCAGTATTGGGATTGCTGCTTTTCACATTGTTTGTCGATGATTTGAATATTGGTAATGATGGCTTTGTGGCAAAGTTCGCGGGTGATACGATGAAAGTTGGAGTGACAGATACTGCTGAGGAAGCATTATGAGTGCAGCAGGACATAGACAAATTGGAAGAATGGGTAGAAAATTGGCAGTGTTGGGAAATGTATGATCATGCACTTTGGTAAAAGGAACAACATTGCAGACTATTATCTAAATTGGGATTCAATTTTGAACATCAGGGTACAAAGGGACTTAGGAGTCCTTGTGCAAGACTCCCAGAAGGTTAACGTACAGGTTGAGCCAGTGGTAAAGAAGGCAGATGCACTGTTAGCATTCATTTCTAGGGGAATAGAATATTAAAGCAAGGAGATAATGTTGAGCCTTTATAAGACACTAGTCAGGCTGCACTTGGAGTATTGGCAACAGTTTTGAGTCTTTTTTCTCAGAAAGGATGTACAGTATTATCATTGGAGAGAGTCCCGAGGAGGTTCATGAGAGTGATTCCGGGAATGAAGGGGTTAACATAAGTGGGGCATTTGGCAGCTTTGGGCCTGTACTCACTGGAATTTAGAAGAATGCATAGGGTTCTCACTGAAACTTACCAAATGTTGGAAGGACTAGATAAGGTGAATATGGAGAGGATGTTTCCTCTGGTGGGGTATCCAGAACTAAAGGGTACATCCTCAAAATTGAGGGGTCACATTTTAGAAGAGGAATTTTTCTAGCCCGAGAGTAGTGAATCTGGGGAATGCTCTGCCACAGACTGCAGTGGGGGGCAGGTCGGTGGGTATGCTTAAAGTGGAAGTTGATAGATTTGTAATTGGTCGGGGCATCAAGGGGTGTGCTGAAATGGCAGGTGTCTGAGGTTGAATGGGATCCGGGATCAGCCATGATGAAATGACAGAGTGAAATTGATGGACTGAATGGCCTAATCCTGTTCTTATGTCTTACATTTTCATGGTCATTCCCCCACCCCAACCCATCATTCCTCTGGTTACCGTGATGGAACCAGGGTCTCCTCAGTTACCACGCTGTCCTCAACATGTCCAAAACGGGGACAACCGGCTCGGGATACATAGGATACAAGGTACTCGAGTTGGCGAGGGAAGAGGGGAAAGGAGTAGGGTTTGTGACCCTGATTGTGGGGAAGGTGGCTATGAAAGCGACTGACTGCCTCTAACGCAGCAGGGCTCCACAATTAAGAAGCATTTTGTGACTCAGCTACAGACAGTCAGGTTCGATCCTGCAAGAGGGAGAATGGAGGGGAGGGAGGATGGACAGGAAGAGAGCTGGCAGGAGCTATAGGTTAGGCTGGGTGCGAGACGAGGGGATGGTGTGAGGGACAGTGAAGTGATTATTACAATGGGAATGAGGGTGAGCAGTGTGCACTGTGGTGATCTGTACTCACATTATGAGTTGGATCAATGGGGTTCGTGCACCCCGAAAGCCTCCACCTCACACAGAGTGAGGGAGCTCCGACACCGCGGCAGGAAGATGTTTATGTACCGACCGTGAACACCAGCAGGTTTGCAGTAAAAGTTAACAGTCTGTCCGGAGGGCATGGAGTTAATCCTTGCACATCTGAGATACGGGGGATGGAGAAAATGGAGAGGGAGAAAGTGGGAAGGAGAAAGAGAGGGACAGATAGAGGGGAAGAGAGAGAAGGGGGAGAGAGTATGAGATAGAGGGAGGGAGAGAGGGAGGGAGAGAGGGGGAGGGGAGAAAGCGATTGACATTAGATGAATCTGGCACACTGATAAGAGGATAAAAGAGGTCTTGAATCTTAGCAGACTTCAAACACCAACAATAAGTTACACAGCTCAGTCCTTAATTGAGCTACTGGACTGTCCGTCTCCCCGTACTGTTCAAACTCCCCACCCCAACCTTCTCCATTCTAGAAAGAATAATCCCACGAGGGTACATCTGCATATGGGGAGATTCTGCCGCCGTCACACAGTTTGGAAACCGGCCCTTCGGCCCAACTCCTCCATGCCAGTAATTTTGCCCACGGAGCTAGTCTTATTTGTCTCCATTTGGCCCATATCATGCTAACCTTGCCTGCGTACCCGTCTGAGAATCTTTGAAATGCAGCATATGTATTAACCTCGAACACTTCATAGAACATAGAGGAGTACAGCAGGGATACAGGCCATTCAGCCCACAATGTTATGCTGAACCAGCTCAAACTCACCAAACACGAAACCTCCTGCTTACAGCATGTCCATATCCGAGAATCTTCCTTATGTCCAGGTGCCTATCCAAAGGTCTCTTAAAAGCATCTAATGTATTTGCCTCTAACACTATACTAGACAGTGCATCCCAACCTGAGTAAAAAATCTTACCTATCATATTCCCTTTGAACCTACCCCCTCTCTGCTTCAAAGCACACCCTCTGGTTTTAGACAACTCAACCCTGGGAAACAAATACATTCTGTCTCTCATTATCTTGTAAACTTCTGTCAGATCTCCCCGCAGCCTCCCACACTCCAGAGAAAAGAAACCAAATTCCAGCCTCCCGAGACAGCATATCCCCTCTAAACCAGGCAGCATCCTGGCTGCCGGCGGTGGTGGAGGCGGATACGATAGGGTCTTTAAGAGACTCCTGGATATGTATATGGAGCTTGGAAAAATAGAGGGCTATGGGTAGGCCGTGGTAATTTCTAAGAGAGGACATGTCCGGCACAGCTTTGTGGGCCGAAGGGCCTGTATTGGGCTGTAGGTTTTCCATGTTCTATGTTTTATTCTGGTAAACCTCTTCTGCACCCTCTCCAAAGCCTCAACAGGGGTGATCAGAACTGTGCACATTACTGCAGAGGTGATCTAACCAGAGCTTCATAAAGTTGCAAAACAACGTCCTGACCATTGCATTCAATGACTCAACTCATTAAACCAAGCATTCCGTAAGCCTTCTAAATCACCTTATCCACCTGAGCAGCCACTTTCAATGAGATATGAACTTGGATTCCAAGATCTTTCTGCTCAGCAACAATGATTTTGCCCTTAACGGTGTTCAGTCTCCTTGCACCTGCCCTGCCACCCTGCAACACCTCTCATTTAAACTCCATTTGCCATTGGGTTAAACTCCATCTGCCAATTCTCAGCCAATATCTGAAGCTAATTTATATTGTGCTGTATTCTTTACCAGTCTTCTACAGCATCTACAAGTCCACCAATCATTGTATCATCCACAAATTCACTATCCAACCCAACAACATATTCATCCAGCTCATTTAAATACATCAACAGCAGAGTCCCAGCACAGATCCCTGTGGAACTCCACTAAGTACAGACCTCCAGCTCGAGTAAGTCCCTTTACCCACTACCCTCTGTCTTCTATGCATAAGCCAGTTCTGAACCCAAATGTTCAATTCTCCACTGATCCCATGTATCTTAATCTTCTTTTTCAATCTTTTTATTATTATTAATATTAACATAATAAAATTGATACATAGATAATGGGATTACAAACATACACTTTTCAACTGAACATGAAAGAATACATAAGCAATAGTTACAGTATAAATTTCTCAAATCATGGATGATACAAGTAACCAATAAACAAGGCAAACCTAGGTATATCATAATATATATTTTTAAAAAAACAGAAAAAAGAAAAAGAAAAAAAAATATGCAAAAAAAACTAATCTAATGATCAAATAACTAATAAGAAAAAAATGAAAAAACAAAAAAGGGAAAAAGAAAAAATGAAAAAAGGGCTGTTTATAATATCTAACAAAAATACAAAATCATCAGTGTCGTCAACTCCGATCCTCTCAACATATGTAAAATCGAAACTGGAAAAACAAATAGGCTTGGAACAGGGTCCTATTACATCATATGAAAATATTGAATAAATGGTCTCCATACCTTTTCAAATTTAATAGAAGTATCAAATACAACACTTGTAATTTTTTCTAAATTTAAACATAACATAGTTTGAGAAAACCAATGAAATACAGTAGGAGGATTAATTTCTTTCCAATTCAACAAAATAGATCTTCTAGCCATTAATGTAAGAAATGCAATCATTCAACAAGCAGAAGAGGATAAATGGAGTGAGTCCATCATTGGTAAACCAAAAATTGCAGTAATAGGATGAGGTTGTAAATCAATGTTCAATACCGTGGAAATAATATCGAAAATGCCTTTCCAATATGAGTTAAAGACACTATCTCAGAATGACATCTATCACAAATAGGATTTATATAGGAATAAAAATGAGCCAATTTATCCTTGGACATATGAGCCCTATGCACAACCTTAAACTGTATTAATGAGTGTTTAGCACATATAGATGATGTATTAACTGATCTCTTATTTAGTTAGGGATTAAAATCACAAAAAACTATAAGGACTTATTTAAGGTTAATTTTTTTACCCCTAATCCATCAGATTAAATGTTTGTTTACTAAATGGTCACCAGTATCTTTATCTCTGATAGGTCAGATTAATGCTATTAAGATGGTTATTTTACCCAAGTTTTTATATATATTTCAAGCGGTACCAATTTTTATTCTGAAATCTTTTTTTGCTAATGTTGATTCAAAAATTTCCTCATTTATATGGCAGAATAAAAATCCTAGATTAGGTAAAAAATATTTACAGAAGGCAAGGAAGGAAGGTGGATTGGCATTGCCTAATTTTAGATTTTATTATTGGGCAGTCACTATCCGATATTTGATATGTTGGTTAAACGATTGGGATTTATCTTAATCTTCTGGTTTGCTTCCCATGAGGGACTTTGTCTAACATCTTACTAAAATCCACGTAGAGGATGTCCACTGCCTACCCTCATCAATCTGCCTCTTCACCTTGATGAAAAACTCAAACAAATTGGTAAGGCCAATCTGCCACACAGAAACCCAAGCTGGCTCTCCCTAACTAGAGCATGGGTTTCCAAATGCTCATGTAGCCTATCCCTAAGAAATTTTCTCCAGCAATTTCCCTACAACTGACATGAGACTCACCAGACTGCAGATTTCCCCATGTTCCCTTCTTAAATAGAGGAACAACTTTAGCCACTGACCAGTCCTTCAGGACCTCGCCAATGGCTAAAGAGGACAAAAAAATACTGATCAAAGGCCCAACAATCTTGTCTCATGCCTCCTTCAAAAACCTGAGGTAAATCCCATCAGGCCCTAAGGACTTATCCACCTTCATAGTCGTTAGGAGGCCCAACACTTCCTCCTTCTTGACCTCTAAATGCCCTAACATATTTATACACCCAGCACTGATCTCCTGGTCCTCCACATCCTTTTCATTGAAAATGCTGAAGCAATGTACTCATTAAGTACTTCACTCACATTCCCCCTTCACCCAGTGAAAAGTCAGTCACTTGGCCAGGCTCATTACCCAACACCACCTTCTTTCACTGGACCATGCACATTGATTTAAGAAGCCTTCCTGGATACACTTAACAAATTCAGCCCCATCCAAAACTCTTTCACTAAGAAATTCCCAGTTTATATTAGGGAAGTTGAAATCCCCCAGGACAACAATCCTATTATTTTTAAGTATTTTCTTTAATCTGATTACATATTTGTTCCTCAGTGTCCCGGTGGCTATGAGGGGGTCTGTTGTGCATTCCCATCATTTTCTCCAGCAGTTCCTTCTGCTTCTGTGTGAAAAGGTAACACCTGAATAACCTTAAAACATTCCCCTCTCACCTCAAAACCTTGCCCTTTGGTTTCCCACTCCCCTACACTGTGAGAACCACTGTGACTATTTGATTTATCTACACCCTTTGTGAGTGTATATACCAGTATAAGGTTATGGAAATTGAAAGGCCAAATAAAATAGATGTGGAGAGGATGTTTCCTATACTAAGGGAGTCGAAAACTAGAGGGCACAGCCTCAGAACGGAGAGACATCTATTTAGAACAAAGATAAGAAGGAATTTCTTTAGCCAGAGTGTAATGAATCTCTGAAATTCATTTCCACAGAATGCCATCGATGTCCGGCCACTGGGTATATTTGAGGCGAGGTTGATAGGTTCTGGATTAGTCAGGGTGTCAAAAGTTACAGGGAGAAGGTAGGAGTGTAGGGTTGAGAGGGAAGTAGAACAGCCATGATGGAATAATGGAGATCCCCAACGGGCCAGATGGCCTAATTCTGCCCCAATATGGTATGATTTTACTCCCAGCTTCCTTCACTCGAGGGAAAACATATGATCTGTTGTGATGGGTGGGTGGTGCAAGTAGGCTGTGGATGTAGGAAGTGCCGGGCTATGGAGGGACAGCTCCTCTCTCACTCACAGGGTGTTGCTGTTGCCGTTGTTCTCCAGAGTGTCCCCGATCCGGATCTCGGCTCCGTTGAGCCTACCACATCTCCTCGACTTCGCGCTGGTGATGCTGACCACGTAAACGCGGTAATGATTTTCCAGATCCACTCTCCACCATGGGCGCGATTGCCGTCTGGTGCGGCTGCAGGAAGAGTGCCGAAACCGACTGTCCTTGTTTCCATCGATGGCGTTGCTCGCGTCTGCAAAGTGCGCGCCCGTGGTCGACTGGGTCGCCCGAACTCCAGCGATTACATTTCCTGCTACACAAGCCTCACGTTAGATATGACATAGACAGGCCACCGGTCGCAGGTCACAACGTCCGAATGTCTGGATACGTATCCCAGTCTGAGACACTGAGTGAAAAGCTGTCTGCATCTCACAGTTCTCAATGTCTGCACTCCCTGTTGCATCGTACCTTCTCCAAATCTGGAGATGTTACAAATTGTTCCCTCTAATAAACCGTAGAACACAGGGCAGTACCGAGCAGGAACAAACCCTTCGGCCCACGATGACGTGCCTGCTTCCACTACTACGGCAAGTTACCCATTCTCGGCACTTACACACTATTTGTAAAAAAAAGGTCTTTAATCTTTCCCCCTTTTCCCTAACTAAAAAGCATGCCCTCTGCAGTTTAACATTTCTCCCCGGTGAAAAGATTCGGACCATCTAGACTATATATAACTGTGATAATTTTGCAAACCCCTATCATATCTCCGTTCAGATTCTGAGACTCTAGGGAGAACAAGCCAAGTTTGTCCAGCCTTTCCTGGCAGCTCATCGACTCTAATCCAGACAGTGGAAGGTCTTACCTTGTGACTTCGTGCAGGGAATTTTCGCACAGAGAGTGGCGAACAGTAGCAGGAAACAGGACTTCATCCTATAGGAATCCAGAGATGGGCTGTGATTCACAGAGAGGACAGTCATAGTTGTACAATATTGGAATAGACCCTTCGGCCCAGCTTGCCCATGCTGACCAAGTTATCTACTTGAGGTAGAGGAATGAAGTAATACTGAGTGGAACAGCCCTTCAGACCAAGTGGTCCATGCCACATCCTCCGTACTACTCCCAAATACTCCTGTCCATCCATAACCCTCTGAGCGAGGGGCAGAATGTATGCATCCTGCTCCAGGCTTCATTCACAGGTCCCAGGATCCCATTACCACTTAGAAAGTGAACGATCCTCACCATCTGCCGGCTGGTTCCTTCGTGGGACTACAAGACCGTAAGTCATACCGTACGGACAGAATTAGATCATTTAGACAAACAAGTCTGCTCTGTCATTCCATCATGGCTGGTTTATTATCCTTCGTAACCCCATTCTCCTGCCCTCTCCCTGAAACCTTTTGAGGTCTTTACTGATGAAGAACTGAACAACCTCCATTTTAAATGTAACCAATGACTTGGCCTCCTTAGATGTCTTTGGCAATGAATTCCACAGATTCACCACTATCTGGCTAAAGAAATTCCTCTAATTCTCTGATCTAAAGGGATGTCCCTCTATTCTGAGGCTGGGCTGCTGTCTGCATGACCTGGTCACCGAGTATTTCTCCTCTGGAGAATTCCCTTCTTCTCTGCAAAATTAGCCCCACAGTTCCCCAGTCACTCCACTCATACACTGGGCCCTTACAGCTGAGCGTCCATCTGCAGTTGTGAACGACTCTGTAAAAATGCTCACCCTTTAATTACCTGGGTAATGGTACTGCTCAGATTGGATTTCTGGGAGCAGTAAAAGTTGCTCACCTACCGCAAATCTCCACCAGAGCTGAGGAATTCTCCTTGGTCACATTTTATATCGAGTCAGCCCAGGGACGGTTCGGTGCCCACTGGTCAAATGGTGGCCAGAACAAGCTTTCGATTGGCTGAAAGATAATGCCATTTTGTCAGCTTTGGGCTACCGAAACATTGAGTAAAAGACACATGGAAGGAGAGGGGAAGTGCAGTGTTCGGCGACCGTTACTCGCCCAGAGTGAGGAAAGAGAAAACGGTCGACTGGAAAGGGGAAGTATGGAGAGGGTGTGAGCTCTGTCCCCTCTCACCCCGGGGTATGTGAGGGGATAACTTCACTTTACTTCACTCGACCCATCACTAAGCTGTTCCCACGGCCTGTGGACTCTGTTTCAAAAACACTTCCTCTCATATTCTCTACATTAATTGTTAATTATTATTATTATTGTTGTATTTTTATTTTTCTCAGCTCAAGCTGCTAAAATCTGAGGTACAGGCATGCAGAGCCAAGAAGACACTTTTCCCAATTGCTAGGAACTTTCAGACGATTCTAGAGGAGTTTGTAATTGTAGCTTTCTGGAAATTTACATAAATATTGTTGTGTGGGCCTAATGTTTAATGCTATTGTGTAGTGTCTTAGAGATGCTATCAGTTGTAGATATAACCATTGAGACAATGAATAACCCATTCATTTTCGATAGCCTTTCAACTTCCCTATTTTAATTCAGCATATTACTAGTGCTCTTCACTTATTGATTTCTGTATGTTGTGTGTGTTTGGAATGGCGATACAGTAAATTGTTCTTGCTTGTTTATCCGGTAAATCCGGTTGGTTGCTATGGATTTTCCTATCTGTAATAATGGATCAGTCGTAATATAATTTGTAAGGCTCTGACTCTGAAACTGGATTGGGCTGGTATTTATAGCAAGGTATGGTTTCTAGTTGGCCGGCTGGTGGCGTAGTGGCATCAGCACTGGATGATGGTCCCTAGTTTGAATCCAGCCTGCACCATCCAGCACGCTAACCATCCGTGCTGGGTTAAGAGCTGGTGATCTTTAAAAAAAAACTCACCCGGCAGATGGCAATGGCAAACCACTGCTGTAACTTGCCTCGCACACAGTTTTCCAATATATCGGAGTGACGTGGAAGGAAATCGTCCACTAACTGGAAAATTCTGGATGCGACATACCTTTCCTTTACCTGGTTCTGAATTGCTACAAGAACCCTTCTGTTTCTGGGAAGAGGTTTCTAACTCTGAGCCAGGTACTCGTTTGACACTTTCTTGTCAACATCCAATCTGCTCATATCATTGGCATGTCTTCTATGGATTTCCGTGCTCTTCCATTGGTTAACTTTTCCTTCAACTGCAATAATTTCTTCATTTTTTTCTGGGCTGTGCTTTCATCTTGTGTACTGTTGTGTACTTCTTATCAGAATTGCATATGCTCGCATAGAGTTTTTGTTGATGAAAATATATCCTCAGAAGTTTCATCTGACTGTTGTCTGTGTTTTAGGTCTGTTATTCCTTGTTGTTATTATTATTATTATTATTATTATTATTTCTTTTATTCTTTTTGTATTTGCTAGAAATTTGCTAGAGTCCTTTGTGACATAACATATCCCCTCAAAATCCTAAAGAAGTAAACCAGCACATATCCTCTCTTCCTGATTGCATCAAAGTATTGGGTGTGGAGAGATCCTCTGAGACTGGTCTACTGCCCACCTCTTCCAGGGTCCCCACACCATCTTGTCTTTACCATCGTCAGCTGTTGGTCTTCACAAAAGTTCAAAGTTTAAAGTAAATTTATTATCAAAATACATTATATCACCATTTACAACACTGAGATTCATTTGCTTGTGGGCACTCACAGTAAATACAAGAGCACTTTGATCGGTTGTATCATTGCCTGGCGCAGAGCCTCGAAAGCACAGGATCTAAAGAGGCTGCTGAAGGTTGTAAGCTCCATCATGGACACATGAGTGAGGACATCTTCAAGAGATGATTCCTCAAAAAGGGGGCATCACTATTAAGGTTCTCACCATCTGGAATATTCCCTCTCTTGTTACTACTATGAGAAGCCTGAAGATGCACACAATGTTTTAGAAACAGCATTTTCCTCTCTGCCAATCTTTGAACAGTCAGTAAACCCATGAATACTGCCTCACTACTCCACTTTTGCACTATTTAAAACCATAAGACATAGGACCAGAATTAGGCCATTCGGTCCATTGAGTATGCTCCTCTATTTCATCATGTTAATCCAGTTCGTGTTCAAACCCATTTTTCTGCTTTGTCCCCATAACCTTTCACGCTTTGACTAATCAAAACCTATCAACCTCTACCTGAAGAGCACCCAGTAACATGGCCTCCACAGCCCCCTGTGGCAACAAATTCCAGATTCATCACTCTCTGGCTAAAGAAATTCCTCCCCACTCTACCTTGAGTCTGTGTCTTCTTGCCCTAGACTCCCCACTATAGGAAGCATCCTCTCCGTGTCCTCTCCATCTAGACCCTTCTACATTCGATAGTTGTCAATGAGATCCCCCTCATTCTTCTATAAATATGTAAATAATTATATCTGTGATTTTGTAAGTTAGGGTAATGTTTATGTATTCGTACCAGCATTTTACTGAAATCTTATACGTACTTGCTATCCAATACGTGCAAGGCCATGGTGTCACCTATTGAAAGCTGCCAGGACAGAGGCGTCAGAGACGGTGTGCTCCACTGGGGATGCTGTGGCACAGCGTTCAGGCTGGGTCAGTGCTGCCCCCAGTGTTCGCTCAGCGAAGACAAGCTATATTGAGGCCGTCTGCAGATTTTGGCGCATTGAATAACCCAAGTTTACAGTTTCATTGCATGGTTGTATGTTATATGGCTGCAGTTTTCTCTCTTATACTTGCCATGTGTGCTTCCTTGCTGTGTATGACAGTTTCTAACTATGTTTTGCACTTTGGCCCCGGAGTAATGCTGTCTCATCTGGCTGCATTCATGAGTATTCATGTATGGTTCAATAATAATTCAGTTTGAATTAAATTGAAAAACAACAAATTTGATGATATATATCACTGATAATAATTCTGATTCTGATTCAATATCAAATGTTCACATCCAACTTCAGAACATTGAGCCCAACAACGGCAGCAGACACACTTAAGCTCTACTGAACACTGAGAGAGGGTGGGAAGCCCAGACTGCTCCAGTCAGGCAGAAGATGCCATGCCTCTGTTCTGACCGTATGGCACTACTCTGAGAGGAAAGGGGCCCACTGTTCTGGTCAACATTCATTATCACTGAAACACATTCTCTGGTTATGGAATTATTCCAGTTCCTGCAGGGACCAAAGGAGATAAAAATTCAAGTTCAAGTTTATTGTTGTTGCAGCCACATGTGCCTATGTTATAAATGACATGAAAATCAACCATTGGCAGCAACAGTAGCACATAACATTACAAATGCAATTAACATAAATTAACATGCAATAATAACAGGGTTGCCATGATGGGAGATTTTATTTTCCCCAATATTAACTGCATCTCCCCAGAACAAGGGGTTTAGATGGGGTGGAATTTGTTAGGTGTGTTCAGCAAGGTTTCTTGACACAATATGCAGATAAGCCTACAAGAGGAGAGGCTGTACTTGATCTGGTATTGGGAAATGAACCCGCTCAGGTGTCAGGTCTCCCAGTGGGGGAGCATTTTGGAGAAAGTGATTACAATTCTATCTCCTTTACCATAGCATTAGAAATACAGAAACATATGAAACCTACAGCCAAATACAGGCTCTTCGGCCCACAAAGTTGTGCCAAACATGTCCCTACCTTAAAAATTACTGGGCTTACCTATAGCCCTCTATTTTACTAAGCTCCATGCACCTATTCAAAAGTCTCTTAAAAGACCCTATCGTATCCGCCTCCACCACTGTTGTTGGCAGCCCATTCCATGCACTCACCACTCTCCGAGTAAAAAACTTACCCCTGACATCTCCTCTGTACCTACTCCCCAGCAGTTTAAACCTGTGTTCTCTAGTGGCAACCATTTCAGCCCTGGGAAAAAGCCTCTGACTATCCACATGATCAATGCCTCTCATCACCTTGTACACCTCTATCGGGTCACCACTCATCCTCCTTCACTCCAAGGAGAAAAGGCCGAGTTCACTCAACCTATTCTCATAAGGCATGCTCCCCAATCCAGGCAACATCCTGGTAAATCTCCTCTGCACCCTTTCTATGGCTTCCACATCTTTCCTGTGGTGAGGCAACCAGAACTGAGCACAGTACTCCAAGTGGGGTCTGACCAGGGTCCTAAATAGTTGCAACATTACCTGTCAGCTCCTAAATTCAATTCCATGATTAATGAAGGCTAATACACCGTCTGCCTTCCTAATGGCAGTGTCAACCTGCACAGCTGCTTTGAGCATCCTATGGACTCGGACCCCAAGATCCCTCTCATCCCCCACACTGCTAAGAGTCTTACCATCAATACTATATTCTGCCATTATATTTGACCTACCAAAATGAACCACCTCACACTTATCTGGGCTGAGCTCCATCTGCCATTGGAGAGGGATAAGAACAGAAAAGATAAGGGTTTAATTGAAGTAAGCAGAAGTATGAAGTTATCAAAAGGAACTTGGATGCATAAATTGGGAGCAGATGTTCTCAGGGAAATGTTTGGCAGAAATATGGCAAATGTTCAGATGATATTTGTGTGACATTCTTCATAAGTATGTTCCAATGAAATAGGGAAAGTATGGTGGGGTACAGGAACCGTGGTGTACGATGGCTGTTGAAAATCTCGTCAAGAAGAAAAGAAATGCTTATGAAAGGTTAAAAAAAAACAAGGCAATGATAGTGATCTAGAAAATTATAAGGCTAGCAGGAAGGAGTTTAAGAGTGAAATTAGGAGAACCAGAATGGGCCATGAGAAGGCCTTGACGGACAGGATTAGGAAAACTCCAGGAGATTCTACAAGTATGTGAAGGGCAAGAGGATAAGCTGTGAGAGAATAGGACCAATTAAGTGTGACAGTGGAAAAGTGTGTATGGAAACAGAGGCGATGGCAAAGGTACTAAATGAATAGTTTGCTTCAAATTACGGAAAAGAACCTTGGCAATTGTAGGGTTGACTTAGAGCGGACTGAAAAGCTTGAGCATGTAGATATTAAGAAAGAGGATGTGCTGGAGCTTTTGGAAAGCATCAAGTTGGATAAGTCACCTGGACCGGATGAGATGTACCCCAGGCTACTGTGGGAGGTGAGGGAGGAGATTACTGAGCCTCTGGCAATGATTTTTGCATCACCAATGGGGATGGGAGAGGTTCCGGAGGATTGGAGGTCAGATAATCTCCTATTTAGCTAAGTTTATGAAACAGACAAAAGCAGAGTTAGGTAAGATTTCCAAACAAATTAAAGACCTGGATAATAGTTATGCAATCTCTCCTAACACTGATTTATTCAAACAAAGAGTTGAACTCCAATCATAATATAATTTATTATTAACTTATCCTATTGAAAGAAATTTGCTTAAATTGAAAAGTCAATTTTATGTGTTTGGAGCTGGAGCTGAATGAACTTTGGATCATTCGGGAGGCAGAGGCAGAAATAGACAGGAGTTTCAGGGAGATAGTCACCCCTAGGAGTCAGAAGCCATAGGATAGTGAGGGATAAAATTGGTCCCTTATAGAATCAGAGTGGATAGCTATGTGTGGAGCCAAAAGAGATGGGGGAGATTTTGAACAATTCCTTTTCTTCGGTATTCACTAAGGAGAAGGATATTGAATTGTGTAAGGCAAGGGAAACAAGTAGGGAAGTTATGGAAACTATGAAGATTAAAGAGGAGTAAGTACTGGTGCTTTTAAGGAATATAAAAGTGGTGAAATCTCCAGATACTGACAGGATCCCTGATGTTCCCTAGGACCTTGAGGGAGGTTAGTGTAGAAATAGCAGGGGCTTTGACAGAAATATTTCAAATGTCATTAGAAACGGGGATGGTGCCGGAGGATTGGTGTATTGCTCATGTGGTTCCATTGTTTAAAAAGGGTTCTAAGAGTAAACATAGCAATTAGAGGCCTGTCAGTTGGACATCAGTGGTGGGTAAATTAATGGAAAGTATTCTTTGAGATGGTATATATAATTATCTGGATAGACAGGGTCTGATTAGGAACAGTGAACATGGATTTGTGCGTGGAAGGTCATGGTCATGTTTGACAAATCTTATTGAACTTTTTGAAGAGATTACGAGGAAAGTTGATGAGGGTAAAGCAGTGGATGTTGTCTATATGGACTTTAGTAAGGCCTTTGACAAGGTTCCACACGGAAGGTTAGTAAGGAAGGTTCAATCATTGGGTATTAATACTGAAGTAGTAAAATGGATTCAACAGTGGCTGGATGGGAGATGCCAGAGAGTAGTGGTGGATAACTGTTTGTCAGGTTGGAGGCTGGTGACTAGTGGTATGCCTCTGGGATCTGTACTGGGTCCAGTGTTGTTTGTCAGATACATTAATGATCTGGATGATGGGGTGGTAAATTGGATTAGTAAGTATGCAGATGATACTAAGATAGCTGGTGTTGTGGATAATGAAGTAGGTTTTCAAAGCTTGCAGAGAGATTTAGACAAGTTAGAAGAGTGGGCTGAGCGATGGCAGATGGAGTTTAATGCTGATAAGTGTGAGGTGCTACATTTTGGTAGGAATAATCAAAACAGGACATACATGGTAAATGGTAGGAATGCAGTAGAACAGAGTGATCTAGGAATAATGGTGCATAGTTCCCTGAACGTGGAATCTCATGTGGATAGGGTGGTGATGAAAGCTTTTGATATGCTGGCCTTTATAAATCAGAACATTGAGTATAGAAGTTGGGATGTCATGTTAAAGTTGTACAAGGCATTGGTAAGGCCAAATTTGGAGTATTGTGTACAGTTCTGGTCACCGAATTATAGGAAAGATGTCAACAAATTAGAGAGAGTACAGAGGAGATTTACTAGAATGTTACCTGGGTTTCAGCACCTAAGTTACAGGGAAAGATTGAACAAGTTAGGTCTTTATTCGTTGGAGCATAGAAGGTTGAGGGGGGACTTGATAGAGGTATTTAAAATTATGAGGGGGATAGATAGAGATAACGCAGATAGGCTTTTTCCACTGAGAGTAGGGGAGATTCAAACAAGAGGACATGAGTTGAGGGTTAAGGGGTAAAAGTTTAAGGGTAACACGAGGGGGAAATTCTTTACTCAGAGTGGTAGCTGTGTGGAACGAGCTTCCAGTAGAAGTGGTAGAGGCAGGTTCGATATTGTCATTTAAAGTAAAATTGGATAGATATATGGACAGGAAAGGAATGGAGGGTTATGGGTTGAGTGCATGTCAGTGGGACTAGGTGAGAGTAAGCGTTTGGCATTGACTAGAAGGGCTGAGATGGCCTGTTTCTGTGCTGTAATTGTTATATGGTTATATGGTTTATATAACTAAAAACACATAACATATATTAACAGCCCAATAATACATTCTTCAATTAGGCAGAGCAAGACCTCCAACTTTTAAAAAAAAATTTGTAAATGATATTTACCAGTTCTTAGTCTTTTATTATTCCAAACAAAAGATGAAATAATAAAGTCAACCTGATCAAAAAACTTCTTAGTTAAATAAATAGGGATATTTTAAAATACATATAAAAATGTTGGTAAAATCATCATTTTAACTGCATGAATTTGACCAGCTAACGAAAGTGTAAGTGGTTTCCATGTACAAAATAATTTCTTCATAAAATCCACTAAAGGAATCAAAATAGCTTTATAAAAGGTCTTTATGATTTTTTGTAATAATAATACTTAAATATTTAAATGAGTCCGTAACTCTAAAAGGAATGTCATCATATATAGAAGCAGAATCATTTAGGGGAAATAATTCACTTATATAAAGGTTTGGTTTATATCCTGAAAACTTTCCAAAATCGTTTAATAGTTTCAATAAACTTGGAATGGATTCTTCAGGATTCAAAATATAAACTAAGAGACCGTCAGCATAAAGGGAGATCTCATGAGCAATCCCATTTATGAGAATTACATGGATATCTTTAGCTTCACGAAGTGCAAGAGCCAAGGGTTCCAACACTAAATTAAACAACAAAGGACTTAACGGACATCCTTGTCTCGTACCCCGCGAAAGCTGAAAAAAAGGAGAACTGCAATTATTAATAACAGTAGAAATAGGGCTTTTATGTATTATTCTGATCCACTTATTAAAATTAATACCAAAACCGAATTTCTCTAAAACATTAAATAAGTATTTCCATTCAACTCTGTCAAATGCCTTTTCAGCATCGAGAGACAACACATTGAGGAGTCTTAGAAAAGGATGAATATATAACATTTAACAGTCTCAAAACATTAGAGAAGGAATAATGGCCCTTTACAAAACCTGTTTAGTCTTGAGATAATTTTAGCTTTTAAGTTCTCCAGCAGATTAGCCACTATATTTGAAAGAATTTTAGCATCCACATTTAATAATGAAATATGCCTATATGAAGCTTAGTCAGTAGGGTCTTTATCTTTCATCAGAATTAAAGAAATAGAAGTTTCATAAAATGTGGGAGGAAACTCTGCTATCAAAAAAGAATCTTTATGTCACAATGTGGAGGGGCAAGGGTGTTGGAGGAGGACCCAAATACTTTTTGTAAATTTAACTAGAGTTTATTACTATTTACAAGGAGAGTTGTGACACAAGGATAGAACAAAGGAAAATCAAGGAGAACAAGGAGGAAATAGGAATAGGCATAATGGATGAGGACTCATGCCCGGGACAAGGCTGGGACTCAGGTTCAGGGAGCCAGGACTCGGAACATGGAACTCCAGAAACACAGAACACAGAGCTGCGATCCCTCCTTGGGACAGGACATAAACCAGGGCTTTACACAGAGTCAGGACCCCTCCTTGGGGACAGGACATAGGGCCAGGACTCATACACGGAACACAAATGACAGTCCATTCGAGTAGCGGAAAACGGACTGTCTACTGAGTTGGATATGATATGAGATGACAAAACAACGACAGTCCATTCGAGTAGCGGCAAATGGCCTGCCTACTGAGTTGGATACGAGACAACACAACAACGGACGGTACTATAACTGGGCTCAGATTTGCTCCAAGCAGTGGGAGCTCTTGACTCACCCTAGCGGGTTAACCTTGCCCGGACCCACTCTAGCAAGGGAAGGTGGCTTGCTGGCACTTGCTTTGGGGGAAGACTTGGCTAGATGGCTTTGGCTCGCGGTGACTTTGTTAATGCTCTCGCATCGAACGGCTGAAGTCAGAGACTTATAAACTGCTGGTTTGGTCGAGAGTAAATTGCCTTTAATAACCAAGCCTGAGGGACATGGGAAAACAGGGTATTAAAGAGAAACAAGGAATCAGTGGTCCAGATCATAACACAAGCTAGGTAAATTTAAAGGGAACTCAATCCGGACCATGACACTTTAAGCATTTCCAACATATATGGAGAAAACAATTTTTCAAAATTTTATAAAATCCTACAGAATAACCATCCAGTCCAGGAGCTTTACCAGTCTGCATTGAAAAAATAGCTTTCTGAATTTCACTTTCAGTAGTAGGAGCATCAAGAGTCTGTTGAGCTTCAACAGAAATTTGAGGAAAATCAATCTTTGTAATGTTACGTACCCCGTAACTGGGTGTCAGACCAGCAGAGAGAGAAGAATCCATTTGAGTCTGGTGGTACTATATTGAAAAGGGTTTTTGTTAATAAAATAAGCAAAACAATACCAATAATGCAAATATACATATAAAACAAGTTAGCAGTAATAAACCTAAAAGTGTAGGAATAATAATGTAATAATAAACAAGCCCTATCAACATCTAGGGGTAAATGAATTGTCATAGAAAAGTATAAAGTTCAGTTCAGTTCATGAGTGCTGAGGTAGTTATGCTTGTTGTGTTGTAATCGTTGGAGAGAGAGAGAGGAAGCGAGGGGTAACAGCTACAGCAGCCAAACCTTCCTGTGGCTTTCTTAATCTGTCGTATTGCTGTGGTCATTCAGTTATGACCCCTCTGATCTTCAGCCAGACCATTCCTCTGTGGTGGACTCGTCACTCTGGCATGAGTGGACACACACACAAGTCCCCACTGGCCCTGCTGTAACACTGTGAGTTTTACTGACCGATCTCCTGGTTCGGTCTCTGAAGCCTCCACCTTCCTGAGGGTTCACAACACTCAATCAGTGTCCACTGGTGTGTCTGAAGGGTGTCTCTCCAGACCTCTCTTTTTATCCCTACTAACGGGGTCTCAGCTATCCACCAATTCTGAATGACTGTGTCCATCAAATCAGGCCATTCCTGCAGTCTCCTGAGGAATGTTAATGAGCAAAGTAACATCCTTGTAATGTAAGTAAATAATCCAGGAAGAGTCATAATAAATCAACAGTCTCTCTCTCTCTTATCTGTAGCAAATGTTCGTGCCTGTGTTTCCTCTCTCTCTCTCAGCAGCATAGCAACAGTAATAGTTCATGGTTCTCGGGGGGGGAGACGGGTAACTCTGCACCCCATTGTCCATCAGACCTGTTCATCACTCATAACAGTAAGAAGGCATTCATTTTAGAAGAATCAACTGGAAACTGAGATTTATAAAGTTCAATGTAAAAGTCTTGAAAAATTTTATTAATATCTTCATAATTCCATGCTAATCTACCATCTCCCTTACAAATTTTTAAAATTTGTCTTTTAGCTCTAGCTGCTTTTAATTGAGATGCTAATAGCTTATTATTTTTATCTCCATATAACCATATAATCATATAACAATTACAGTACAGAAACAGCCCATCTCAGCACTTCTAGTCTGTGCTGAATGCTTAATCTCACCTAATCCCACTGACCCACACTCAGCCCATAACCCTCAATTCCTTTCCTGTCCATATACCTATCCAATTTTGCTTTAAATGACAATACTGAACCTACCTCTACAACTTCTACTGGAAGCTCATTCCACACAGCTACCACTCTCTGAGTAAAGAAATTCCCCCTCATGTTACCCTTAAACTTTTGCTCCCTAAGTCTCAATTCATGTCCTCTTGTTTGAATCTCCCCTACTCTCAATGGAAAAAGCCTATCCACGTCAACTCTATCTATCCCCCTCATAATTTTAAATACCTCTATCAAGTCCCCCCTCAACCTTCTATGCTCCAATGAATAAAGACCTAACTTGTTCAATCTTTCCCTGTAACTTAGGGCTGAAACCCTGGTAACATTCTAGTAAATCTCCTCTGTACTCTCTCTAATTTGTTGACATCTTTCCTATAATTCGGTGACCAGAACTGTACACAATACTCCAAATTTGGCCTTACCAATGCCTTGTACAATTTTAACATGACATCCCAACTTCTATACTTCTATGTTCTGATTTATAAAGGCCAGCATATCAAAGGCTTTCATCACCACCCTATCCACATGAGATTCCACGTTCAGGGAACTATGCACCATTATTCCTAGATCACTCTATTCTACTGCATTCCTCAATGTCCTACCATTTACCATGTATGTCCTGTTTTGATTAGTCCTACCAAAATGTAGCACCTCACACTTATCAGCATTAAACTCCATCTGCCATCGCTCAGCCCACTCTTCTAACTGGCCTAAATCTCTCTGCAAGCTTTGAAAACCTACTTCATTATCCACAACACCAGCTATCTTAGTATCATCTGCATACTTACTAATCCAATTTACCACCCCATCATCCAGATTATTAATGTATCTGACAAACAACACTGGACCCAGTACAGATCCCTGAGGCATACCACTAGTCACCAGCCTCCAACCTGACAAACAGTTATCCACCACTACTCTCTGGCATCTCCCAATCTCCCATCCAGCCACTGTTGAATCCATTTTACTACTTCAATATTAATACCTAACGATTGAACCTTCCTAACTAACCTTCTGTGCGGAACCTTGTCAAAGGCCTTACTGAAGTCCATATAGACAACATCCACTGCTTCACCCTCGTCAACTTTCCTCGTAATCTCTTCAAAAAGTTCAATAAGATTTGTCAAACATGACCATGACCTTCCACGCACAAATCCATGTTGACTGTTCCTAATCAGACCCTGTCTATCCAGATAATTATATATACCAACTCAAAGAATACTTTCCATTAATTTACCCACCACTGACGTCCAACTGACAGGCCTCTAATTGCTATGTTTACTCTTAGAACCCTTTTTAAACAATGGAACCACATGAGCAATACACCAATCCTCCGGCACCATCCCCGTTTCTAATGACATTTGAAATATTTCTGTCAAAGCCCCTGCTATTTCTACACTAACCTCCCTCAAGGTCCTAGGGAACATCAGGGATCCTGTCAGTATCTGGAGATTTCACCACTTTTATATTCCTTAAAAGCACCAGTACTTACTCCTCTTTAATCTTCATAGTTTCCATAACTTCCCTACTTGTTTCCCTTACCTTACACAATTCAATATCCTTCTCCTTAGTGAATACCGAAAAAAGTTGGGCTGATAAAAATGAATGATCACCTTGGGCTGATTTGGAATTGAATGCTGTGAAACAGTTTCACTTAACCTCATTATTAGGAGCTTCTCTACCTGTACAACTGGCCAAAATTACTAATTTAAATTTATACCGTGTGATTAAGCAGTCATTACAAATTTGTATCCAGTTTCATAATTTTTTTAATCTCAAAAAATGTAAACATTTTAGTTTAATTTGTAGAAATTATTTATTTAAACCTTCATTAAGTGATCCTACCTTTCTTCTTTGGAGGAATAAAGGGGTTTATTCTTTCATGGATCTGTTCCAAGATGGCCAATAGATGTCTTTTGAGAAACTACTAACTAAATACTCTCTCTCATATTCACATTTCCTGCAATATCTTCAGGTCAGATACTGCTTACAATAATATTTAAGTAATTTTCTATATATACAGGATTCTGACCTGTTAGATATTATTTTAAAAATGAATCCTTTAGTGAATTGTTTTATTAGGAAAACTTATAATTTATTGTTACAACAGCATAATTATCCTTCACTAAAGATTAAGCAAGATTGGGAGAGAGAGCTTAACATGATCTTGATAACAGAAGATTGGTTGTGGATTTTGAAGTTGGTTAACTCTTCTTTGATCTGTGCCAGTTACTCTTTAATTCAGTTTTAAATTGTACATCATTACTATTTGACAAAGGAAAGACTGTCTAAAATGTTTCCTAATGTCGATAGTCAGTGTGACAGATGTTAAACTGAGACAGCCACATTGACACATATGTTTTGGTTGTGTTCTGTACTGAAACATTTTTTGGAAGTCTATTTTCTCTACAATTTCTAAAATCTTAAATTAATTTACAACCTAATAAATTGACAGTTTTATTTGGTATAATCCCTCAATATATTCATGGTATTTCTCCATCAGACCAACATGTAATTGCATTTGTTGCATTAATGGCCAGAAAGGCTATTTTGCTGAAATGGAAAAATACTTCTGCTCCTACTTTTATACAATGGTTCTCTCAGGTGATGCTATGCCTTAGTTTGGAGAAAATCAGAAGTCAAACTTTTGATCCTCAATTTGATTTTGAGGAAAGGTGGGGTTCATTTGCCCACGACTATCATCTGATTTGAGTTAATTAATATGGTTTCCTGCTGATTTTTCATTAAATGGATTTGAGTTGGCAGATTGATATTTTTCTTCTACAGAAGCTTGTATGATGTATAGCTCTGGGGTTGTGTTCCCAATGGAGTTTTTTATTTTGGGGTTTTTTTTCAGTTAGTAGAGTTTTTTTTTCTCTTAGTTAGTAGGGGTTCTTTTTTTTCTTCCTCTTTTCTTTCAAAAAATATTCTTAACACTTTATTTTTTCTTATCATTGATATATTGCTTAGCTTTGTTAATCAGTTATTTGCTAACTTAATTCATTATACATAATGACATATTGACTTAACGTATTTTTTGTTGATCATCAATAATAATTAATAAAAAGATTTTAAAATGAAAATGATTAGAGGGTTGCAGCTGTTGTTCAATATTCAAGAAAGGGAGTAGAGATAGCCCAGGAAATTATAGACCTCTGAGTCTTCCTTCAGTGGTTGGTAAGTTAAGACCATAAGATATAGGAGCAGATGTAGGCCATTCAGCCCATCAAGTATGCTCCACCATTCAATCATGGGCTGATCCAATTCTTCCTGTCATTGCCACTCCCCTGCCTTCTCCGCATACCTTTTGATGCACTGGCTGATCAGGAACTTATCTATCTCTGCCTTAAATGTACTCAATGACTTGACCTCCACAGCTGCCCGTGGCAACAAATTCTACAGATTTACCACTCACTGACTCAAGTAATTGCTCTGCACCTCTGTTCTAAATGGACATCCTTCAATCCTGGACTCACCTATCATGGGAAATAACTTTGCCATATCTAATCTGTTCAGGCCTTCTAACATTCAGAATGTTTCTATGAAATCCACCCCCCCATTCTCCTGAACACTAAGGAATACAGCCCAAGAGCTGCCAGATGTTCCTCATACAGTAACCCTCTCTTTCCTGGAATCATTCTCGTGAATCTTCTCTGAACCTTCTTCGATGTCAGTCTAACATTTCCAAAATTGGAGCACAAAACTGCACACAATACTCCAAGTGTGGTCTCACGAGTGTCTTGTAGAGCCTCAATATCACATCCCTGCTCTTATAGCCAAAACTGATTGGAAAGGAGTACTAGTAGGGATAATGGCAAAGCAGCAATGGCTGGAGTTTCTGGGAGCAATTTGAAAGATGCAGGATGGATACATCCCAACAAAGAAAAGGGATTCTAAAGGCAGGATTGACACCACTGTGGCTGACAAGTCAAAGCCAACATAAAAGACAAAGAAATGTTGTATAGTGAAGCAAAAATTAATGGGTAATTATAGGATAGGGAATCTTTTAAAAACCAACAGAAGTCAACTGAAAAATAATAAAGGAAAATATGGAATACTGTACAAATGTAAGCTAACCAATAATATTAAAGAGAACACCAAAAGTTTCTTCAGATATATAACTCAACTCTGAACTGATTCCACAACCTATAAATTCACTTTTGCATCTACCTCCCAGCCTACCTTCCCTGAACAAAGCAATCCTCCCCCTCCTCTGACACCTCCAACCCTCTTTGCCCCTCTGATCCGAGCTCTAATCCCTGCTGAGTCTTCACCATTCCCTACGACATTGTCCTCTCTGTCCTCAGCAAGGGTCTTATCTTCACCTACACCTCAGTGATTCCCTGCTCACCACAACACCTTCTCTGTCGCCTCTGTTTCCAGCCCCACTTCTCTGGCAAGGATTCCCCTCCCCTCACTGATGACTCCTTCTCTCATCTTCAAATCTCCTCTGCCTCCTCTGGATGTTTTCATCTTTAAATGCTGATGGAATAGGTATATGGAGGAATTTAAGGTGGGGGTTTATATGGGAGGCAGGGTTTGAGGGTCGGCACAACATTGTGGGCCGAAGGGCCTGTAACGTGCTGTACTATTCTATGTTCTATAGTCTTATAGGCTATACCTCTAGAAATGAATGCCAACATTGCATTTGCCTTCTTTACCACTGACTTGACCTGGAGGTTAACATTTAGGATATCCTGCGCAAGGACTTCCCTTTGCATCTCTGCATTTTGAAATCTCCCCATCTAACTAATACTCTGCCCATTTATTTTTTTTCCACCAAAGTAGATAACCATTGTATTTTATTTGCCACTTCTTTGCGCATTCCACTAAACTATCTTTGTCTCTCTGCAGGCTCTCTGTTTCCTCAACACTACACTCTCCTCCACCTATCTTTGTATCATGGGCAAATTTAGCCACAAATCCATTAGTACTGTAGTCCAAATCACAGGCATATATCGTAAAAAGCAGCAGTCCCAACACTGACCCCTGTGGAGCTCCACTGGTAACCAGTGGCCAGCCAGAATAGGATCTCTTTATTCCCACTCTGTTTTCTACTGATCAGCCAATGCTCCACCCATGCTAGTAACTCCATTGTAATTCCATGGGAACTTATCTTGCTATGCAGCCTCATGTGTGGCACCTTGTCAAAGGCCTTCTGAAAGTCTCAGTATGCCTCATCTACTACAACTCCTTTGTCTACCCTGCTGGTAATGTCCTCAAAAAATTGCAATAGGATAGTCTGGCAAGATTTTCCTTTCAGGAAACCATGCTGGCTTTGGCCTCTCTTGTCATGTGCCTCCAGGTACTCCATGATCTCATCCTTAACAATCGATTCCAACAACTTCCCAACCACTGATATCAGGGTAACAGGTCTATAGTTTCTGTTCTGCTGCCTCCCATCCTTCTTAAATAGCAGAGTAACTTTGGCATTTTCCTGTCATCCAGTACAATGCCAGAATGATTCTTGAAAGATAATTGTTACTGCCTCCATGAGGAAATCTGCAGATGCTGGAAATTCAAGCAACACACACAAAATGCTGGTGGAACACAGCAGGCCAGGCAGCATCTATAAGGAGAAGCACTGTCGACGTTTCGGTCCGAGACCCTTCATCCTGATGTTCCTGTGTTACTGCCTCCGCTGACTCTGCACCTTCAGAACCCAAGGGTGCATTCCACCATGTCCACGAGATTTATCCACCCTCAGACCATTCAGCTTCCTGAGCACCTTCTCAGTCTTAACTTTCACTGCATATACTTCACTTCACTGACACTCTTGAATGTCTGGTATACTGCAGACATGTTCCACTGTGAAGACTGATCCAAAATACACATTCAGTTCCTCTGCCATCTGTGTCTCTCATTACCATATATCCCCAGCATCATTTTCTACTGGTCCTACATTTACCCTCAAATTTCTTCTACCCTTTATATACTTAAAAAAAGCATTCAGTTTCTTCTTTGATATTGGTCGCCAGCTTCTTTTCATAATTCATCTTTTTCTTCCTAACAACCTTCTCAGTTTCCTTCTGCAAGTTTTTAAAAGCTTCCCAATCCTCTATCATTCCACTAGCTCTGGCTTCCTTGTATGCATTCTCTTTTGTTCTGACTTTGGCTCTGACTTCACTTCTCAGCCATGGTAGTGTCCTTCTTTCATTCAAAAATTTCTTCTTATTTGAAATGTATTTGTCTTGCACATCCTCATTTTTCACAGAAACACCAGCCACTGCTTCTCTGCTGCCCTCCCTGCTAGTGTCCCTTGCCAGTCAACTTTGGCCAGTTCCCCTCTCATGCCATTGTAATTTCTTTTATTCCACTGAAATACTGATGCATTAGAATATTGATTCTCCTTCTTAAATTTCAAAGTGAACTCAATCATATTCTGATCATAGTTAGTTGATGGAGAAGATCCTGAGAGGCAGTATTTATGGACATTTGGAGAGGCAGAATATGATTAGGAATAGTCTGCATGGCTTTGTCAAGGTTGGTCATGCCTGACAAGCCTGATAGCATTTTTTGAGGATGTGACTAAACACATTGATGAAGATAGAGCAGTAGATGTAGTTGATGTAGTGTATATGGATTTCAGCAAGGCATTTGATAAGATACCCCTTGAAAGGCTTATTGAGAAAGTAAGGAGGCATGGGATCCAAGGGGACATTGCTTTGTGGATCCAGAACTGGCTTGCCCACAGAAGGCAAAGAGTGGTTGTAGATGGGTCATATTCTGCATGGAGGTTGGTGACCAGCGGTGTGCCTCAGGGATCTGTTCTGGGACCCTTACTCTTCATGATTTTTATAACTGACCTGGATGATGAAGTGGAGGGATGAGATAGTAAATTTGCTGATGACACAAAGGTTGGGGATGTTGTGGATAGTGTGGAGGGCTGTCAGAGGTTACAGCAGGACTTTGATAGGATGCAAAACTGGGCTGAGAAGTGGCAGATGGAGTTCAACCCAGATAAGTGTGAACTGGTTCATATTGGTAGGTCAAATATGATGGCAGAGTATAGTATTAATGGTAAGACTCTTGGCAATGTGGAGGATCAGAGGGATCTTGGGGTCCGAGTCCATAGGACACACAAAGTTGCCGTGCAGGTTGACTCTGTGGTTAAGAAAGCGTATGATGCATTGGCCTTCATCAACTGTGGAATTGAGTTTAAGAACCAACAGGTAATGTTATAGCTATATAGGACCCTGGTCGGACTCCCCTTGTGTTCAGTTCTGGTCACCTCACATTGTGAAAGCTATAGAAGGAGTGCAGAGGAGACTTACAAGGATGTTGCCTAGATTGGGGGGAATGCCCTGTGAGAATACATTGAGTGAACTTGGTCTTTTCTCCTTGGAGTGACAGAGGATGAGAGGTGGCCTGATAGAGGTGCATAAGATGATGAGAGGCATTGTTTGTGTGGATAGTCAGAGGCTTTTCCCCAGGTCTGAAAGAGCTAGCACGAGAGGGCACTGTTTTAAGGTACTTTAAAGTAGGTATAGAGGGGATGTCAGGGAGAGTGGTGAGTGCGTGGAATGGGCTGCCAGCAATGGTGGTGGAGGCGGATACAATAGGGTCTTTTATGAGACTCGTAGATAGGTGCATGGAGCTTAGTAAAATAGAGGGTTACCCTGGGTAATTTCTGAAATAAGTATTTGTTGGCACAGTATTGTGGGCCAAAGGGCCTGTATTCTGCTGTAGGTTTTCCATGTTTTAACTTGAATTAATACAGAATATGCATAACTTGCACTGATGTGGAATTTGGTCTTTACAGGTCGGTTCAGTATTCTGATGGTAGTGGGAAGAAGCTGTTGTTAATCCTTGGTGAGTGGACCTTCCTGCTGCAGTTCCTCAGGTCATGTCCATTCTGGGCCCTACCGGACACTCGGCTCTCATCTGTGGTTGCATGTAGATGTTTTCTTGCGACAGTGGCCGTACCCAGGCACACCACTCAACAGGCTTCACACACCAGTGAGAGAAGAACATGCCTCTGCGAGCATGTGTATTCAGCTCCAAAGATTGAGATAAATAGAGAGATGCAATGGTCAGGGAGGTGGTTCTGGATCATTTCATGGGAAGCGGAGAGCATGACAAAGCACAAAGGCCATGGCCATCCACTTCTACCGCTGAAGTCGATCCAAAGTGTGGAACTGTCCTGTGCAACAGCCTTTCCCAGACAGGTCTCCTGCCACTGTTGAACACAAGGGAGAAACAACCTCATGCCTGATTGCAGAGAGCTTGGCCCGGATGGCGAGGGTCGCTGTCCAGGGACATCGATTCTTCTATTTGCCCTGGATGGTGGGGAGAGCTGTACTGGCTGACTCCACCATTCTCTGTAGCCTCTTGCATTCCTGTACAGGAGCCTCCATACCAGACCGTGATACTAGAGGGTACCCAATCCTCGGGGGAACAGACAGGAGATTCTGTGGATGTGAATGGGACACATGGATGCTATGTTGCCTCCCAGATGCCAGGGTCAGAGACATCTCAGATCGCATACACCACATTTTGGTGAGGGAGTGGGAGCAGCCAGATGTCCTGGTACCGATGACATAGGAAGGAAAAGCAATGAAATCTGGAAAAGAGAATTTAGAAACAAAGAAAACTTACAGCACAATACAGGCCCTTCAGCCCACAATGCTGTGCTGAACATGTACAATTTAAAGAGCTAGGTAGAAAGCTGAGATGCAGGATCTCCTGGATAGTAATTTCTGGATTGCTGTCTGTGCCACACGACAGGGAGGGTAGAAACAGAATGACTTGGCAGATAAGTGAGTGGCTGAGAAGCTGGTGCAGGGAGCAGGGCTTCAGGTTCTTGGATAACTGGGATCTCTTCCGGGGAAGGTACGACCAATATTCTCGGGGGCAGGGTTGTTTGAGCTTTTGAAGAGGGTTTAAACTAACTTGGCAGGGTGGTGGGAACCAGAGTGAAGGGACTCAGGATAGGATGGATGGTAAAAAAAAGTTAAAATAGCATGCAGTCTGACTGTCAGGAAGGGCAGGCAGGTGATGGGACAGTTGCAGCCAACAGGCTAAGAGGGATGCAGAAACAAGAAGGATAGCAAAATGGTACTGAAGATGTTGCGTCTAAATGTGTGTCGTATAAGAAGTAAGGTGGATGATCTTGTTCCACTATTATAGATTGCCAGGCATGATGTTATGGCCATCACTGTATCATGGCTAAAGGATGATTGTAGTTGGGAGCTGAATATCCAATCAGAGGGTTAGGAAGTTAGGCAAAGGGGGTGGTGTGGCTCTACTTGTAAAGAATAGCATCAAATCAGTAGAAAGATGTGATCTTGGATGGGAAGATGTTGAATCCTTGTGGGTTGAGTTAAGAAACTGCAAGGCTAAAAGGACCCTGATGGCAGTTATATACAGGCCTCCCAACAGTGGCTGGGAGGTGGACCACAGATTACAACAGGAAATAGAAAAAACGAGTAAAAAGGGCAATGCTGTGGTAGTCATGGGAGATTTCAACATGCAGGTCAATTGGGAAAGTCAGGTTGCTAATGGATCTCAAGAGAGTGAGTTCATTGAATGCCTATGAGAAAGCTTTTTAGAGCAATTTGTTGTTGAGCCTACTAGGGGATCAGCTGTACTGGATTGGGTGTTACGTAATGAACCAGAGGTGATTAGGGAGCTTAAGGTAAACGAACCCTCAATATGATTGAGTTCAACTTGAAATTTGATAGGGAGAATGTAAAGTCTGATGTAGCAGTACAGGAAATTACAGTGTTATGAAAGAGGAGTTGGCCAAAGTAAATTGGAAGGAGCTGCTGGCAGGGATGACAGCAGAGCAGCACTGGTGTGTGTTTCTAGGAAAAATGAGGAAGGAGCAAGGCATGGGTATTCCAAAAGTGAAGAAATACTCAAATGGTAAAATAGTACAACCGTGGCTGACAAGGGAAGTCAAAGCTATTGCAGAAGCAAACAAAAGGGCATACAACAAAACAAAAATTAGTAGAAAGATAGAGGATTGAGAAGTTGTTAAAAACCAGAGCAACTAAAAGAATCATTAGAAGGGAAAAGATGAAATATGAAAACAAGCTGGCAAATAATATCAAAGTGGAATATAAAAGTTTCTTCAAGTATGTTAAAAATAAAAAAGAAATGATAGTGGATATAGGACCGCTAGAGAATGAGACAGGAGAAATAATACTGGGGGACAAGGAGATGGTTGATGAACAAAATGAGTATTTCGCATCAGCCTTCACTGTGGAAGACACTAGCAATACACCTGATGTTGTTGCGTGTGAAATAACGTACCACCAGGCTCATGCTAGCTTCTATCCCGCAGTCATGACAATTGAACGGTTCCCTTGTATGATATAAGGAACTCCTGGCCTCATGATGGACCTTATTGTGCACCTTGCACCTTACTGCAGACCTCAGCACAACTGTAACACCACATTCTGCACTCACTTATTTGATTCCCTTGTTTTCCTCAGTACACGTCTCCAGTGAGTGCCTACAGAAGCCTAGAGGCACACACTCAGCAATCCAGGAACAGCTTCTTCCCCACTGCCATCCGATTCCTAAATGGACAGTTAATCTTTGGACACTACCTCACTTTTTTAATATACAGTATTTCTGTTTTTGCACTATTTTAATCTATTCAACATATGTAATTGATTTACTTGTTTTTTTATTAGAAGTATTTTTATTTTATTATTTTTTTCTCTCTCTGCTAGATTATGTATTGCATTGGACTGCTGCTGCTAAATTAACAAATCTCACGTCACTTGCCGGTGATAATAAACCTGATTCTGATTCTCAATCTGACAGCTGTGTGGATGGAATGCAAAACAATGCTTTTCACTGGACCTCACTACGTCTGACAATTATGAACCTACTCAGCACTGTAACACTTTTGAAGGTTTCTGCCAGCAACTGTGCAAGGTGGAGGGGTGGGGTAATGGGAACGTGGTGTGGGGAATGGGGGACATATTTGTGAGGCAGAGGGAAATATCCGCAAACTAGTAAACATCTGATGACCGGCAAAGGTGGTGGTGGTGGATACGATAGGGTCTTTTAAGAGACTCGTGAAGCTTAGAAAAATTGAGGGCTATGGGTAACCCTGGGTAATTTCTAAGGTAAGTACGTGTTCAGCGTAGCATTGTGGGCCAAAGGATGAGACGGTGCAGAAGAGGTTAACCAGGATGCTTTTCTGTGCCCTGGGTAAGTTTTCTTCATAAAGAAAAGAAGCACATCACCACTTCTGCAGTACGGAGATCAGAACTGTCTGCTCTTCCCCCAGGCACAGGTGCAGAATGGCAGTGCCAGAGCCTCCCATTTCTACTCTGCATGCCACCCGATGTGAAGGTTTGGACGTTATCTCGAAAATAAGGATGGGGAGATCTGTCTTGTGTAAAGAGTGCAAACTACATCTGGTATTCATCGGATCTCAGGTTACGTAACACAGAAAGTGCCCCCTGTTCCCCCCCCATGCCCTCCCCCACCATTGACCACTTCTACATGGAGCACTGTCAGAAGAAAACAGCATCCATCGTCAAGGACCCCAACATCCAGGTCATGCTCTCTTCTCCCTGCTGTCCTCAGGGCCCACCCCACTGGGTCCAGGGGCCTCAGGGCCCGCCCCACCGGGTCCAGGGGCCACAGGGCCCGCCCCACCGGGTCCAGGGGCCTCAGGGCCCGCCCCACCGGGTCCAGGGGCCTCAGGGCCCGCACCACCAGTTCAGGAAGTTATTACTCCTCAGCCATCAGGCTCTTCTACCAAAGGTAAGTGCTTTACTCTTCACTCACTCCATCACGGAACTGTTCCCACAGTTCCTGGCTTACTTTCAAAGACTTGGCCTTTTCTGCTTGGAGCGACGGAGGATGAGAGGTAACCTGATAGAGGTGTATAAGATGATGAGAGGCTTTGACCATGTGGATAGTCAGAGGCTTTTTCCCAGGGCTGGAATGGCTAACATGAGAGGGCACAGTTTTAAGGTGATAGGAAATAGGTGCAGAGGAGATGTCAGGTGCATATTTTTTATGCAGAGTGGTGAGTGTGTGGAATGGGCTGCCGGCAAAGGTGGTGGTGGTGGATACGATAGGGTCTTTTAAGAGACTCGTGAAGCTTAGAAAAATTGAGGGCTATGGGTAACCCTGGGTAATTTCTAAGGTAAGTACGTGTTCAGCGTAGCATTGTGGGCCAAAGGATGAAACGGTGCAGAAGAGGTTAACCAGGATGCTGCCTGGATTAGAGGGTATGTGTTATAAGGAGAGGTTGGAGAAACCAGGTTGATTTCTCCAGAGCAGCAGCGTCTGAAGGGAGATCTGATAAACATTTGTAAGATTATAAGAGGCACAGATAGAGCAGACAGACAATATCTTTATTCCCAGGGTTGAAATGTCTAATACCAGAGGACAGGCATTTAATGTGAGAGGGGGTCATTTCAAAGGAGGTGAGGAGCAAGCTTCTTTTTTTAACATAGAGTGATGGATGCCTGTAATGTGCTCCCTGGGCAGGTGCTGCAGGCAGAAAAACTAGGGATTGTTATTGGACCTTTAGGTATGCACACAAATGCGAGGGAAATGGATGGATATTTCGTAGGCAAGTGTATTATTTTAGTAAAGCATCAGATCATTAATTTAATTGGTTCGGCACAGCATTGTGGCAGAGGGGCCTGCTCCTGTGCTGTTCCGGGGGAAGAGCTGCCGTTGCACATTACACAAACCGCGGCTATGCTAACAGTTTTCCTGTTGAGCCATCAGACCCTTTCCCAATTGTCAGTTGGGAGACCCCTCCTGCCGGAGGTGAAGCAGAAGTTTCTCAACCCAAGGCCTTGCTGATTCTTCCCCTGGGGGAGTTGGGACATGTGAGCCTCACCCCCAACAGCCGGATCCACAACAGGAGCCAGAGTGGCTGGGGCAGGACTACGGGAGGGCCTGGAATGAGGAAGCATCCTACTGTGGGAATGGCAGAAGTAAGGATGTCGCATTTCGAGAGGGAGCATCAAACAGTGAGAAGGGCGATACTGTGTGGGAGGACGTACTGAGGAAGTGTCACACTGTGGGAGGGGAGATACTGAGGGAACATTAAAAGGATAGGTAGTGAGGGAACATCTCATTGCGGATGAGGCAGTACTGAGAGAGCACTGCACCATGGGGGTGGGGGCAGTACTGAGAGAGCCTTATGGGGTTGGATGGTGGCGTTACACTGTGGGGTGCATCGGCCACAAGCTTGAGAGCAAACCACTGAAGTGGTCAAGGCAAATGGCAAACAGAATTCAATTCAGTGAAGAGAAAAGCGATGCATTTTTTAGTAGACTGGAAAAGAACAGGAAAGCAGATTATTACCTGAACGGTGGCCGATTAGGAAAAGGGGAGGTGCAACGAGACCTGGGTGTCATTGTACACCAGTCATTGAAGGTGGGCATGCAGGTACAGCAGGCAGGGAAAAAGGCAAATGGTATGTTGGCATTCATAGCAAAAGGATTTGAGTACAGGAGCAGGGAGGTTCTACTGCAGTTGTACAAGGCCTTGGTGAGACTGCACCTAGAGTATTGTGTGCAGTTCTGGTCCCCTAATCTGAGGAAAGACATTCTTGACATAGAGGGAGTACAGAAAAGGTTCACCAGATTGATTCCTGGGATGGCAGGACTTTCATATGAAGAAAGACTGGATCAACTAGACTTATACTCACTGGAATTTAGAAGATTGAGGGGGGGATCTTATTGAAACATATAAAATTCTAAAGGGATTGGACAGGCTAGATGTAGGAAGATTGTTTCCGATGTTGGGGAAGTCCAGAACGAGGGGTCACAGTTTAAGGATAAAGGGGAAGCCTTTTAGGACCGAGATGAGGAAAAACTTCTTCACACAGAGAGTGGTGAATCTGTGGAATTCTCTGCCACAGGAAACAGTTGAGGCCGGTTGATTGGCTATATTTAAGAGGGATTTAGATATGGCCCTTGTGGCTAAAGGGATCAGGGGGTATGGAGAGAAAGCAGGTACAGGGTTCTGAGTTGGATGATCAGCCATGATCATACAGAATGGCGATGCAGGCTCGAAGGGCCAAATGGCCTACTCCTGCACCTATTTTCTATGTTTCTTTGTTTCTAGACAAACCGAGGCAGGATTTGCACAGTGAATGATGGGTGCTGTCAAACATGGAACCAATGTGTACAGATACATGGTTCCTGACAGTGGAGACACTGATAGACAAGGTGGTGAAGAGGGCATTTAGCATGCTGCCGTTCACCACTCAGGACACTGGGGGGGGGAGTAACCTTTAGGATATTTTTAGATCATGAGAGGCAGAGACAGGCTGAGTAGTCGCAGACCTTTCCCCATGGGAAGGGGGTCTAAACCTGGAGGGTGCAGGTTTAAGGTGAGAGGGGAAGAGGTTTGAAGGGGACCTGAGCAGTGGGACTTCAGCACAGAGGCTAGTGAAGAAGCTGCTAGTAAACGTGAGAGAAGCGGGTACAATTACAACATTTACAAGTCACTTGGACAGGTATGTGGACAGCAAAGCTTTAGAAGGACACAAGTCAGATACACACAGTTGGAACGAGCTCCGATAGGTATCTTGGTCACCAAGGAAGAGTGGGACTGAAGGGCCTGTTTCTGTGCTGTCTGATTCTAGCCCTTCACAGCCTGAAGTTGGTTGGCCTGTTGTGGACCCTTCCTCTGCACGCAGTATCGTAAGACATGCTGGGGACTTGCTCTGTCCCACGAGGACCTATTCAAAACATTCATTCTGTACCAGCTCTGAATAGATCAAAGACTCCCCCTTCTACCAGTCAGGATTAGGGAGAATCCAAGAACATATCTGGGTACTCGGGCAAAGCTGCTCCCATTAGGGACAAATGTTCTCTGGAGCTGGGACTACTGGTGGGATCCTCTGCTTGGGGTCAAAAATGGAATGTGATAATGATCTGGAAGTACGCTGCAGGCATTCAGTAAGGTGAGTCGATAGGCCCAGAAATGGATGGATACAGCCCAGCCCATCACAGGCAAAACCCTGCCAACCATCTGCCGGGAGCACGACCTCAAGAAAGCAGCAGCTGCCATCAATAGACAATAGACAATAGGTGCAGAAGTAGACCATTCGGCCCTTCGAGCCTGCACCGTCATTTTGAGATCATGACTGATCAACTACTATCAATACCCGGTTCCTGCTTTGTCCCCATATCCCTTGATTCCCCTATCCATAAGATACCTATCTAGCTCCTTCTTGAAAGCATCCAGAGAATTGACCTCCACCATCTTCCGAGGCAGTGCATTCCACACCTCCACAACTCTCTGGGAGAAGAAGTTTTTCCTTAACTCTGTCCTAAATGACCTACCCCTTATTCTCAAACCACGCCCTCTAGTACTGGACTCTCCCAGCATCTGGAACATATTTCCTGCCTCTATCTTGTCCAATCCCTTAATAATCTTATATTTCAATCAGATCCCCTCTCAATCTCCTTAATTCCAGTGTGTACAAACCCAGTCTCTCTAACCTCTCTGCGTAAGACAGTCCAGATATCCCAGGAATTAACCTCGTGAATCTACACTGCACTTCCTCTACAGCCAGGATGTCCTTCCTTAACCCTGGAGACCAAAACTGTACATAATACTCCAGGTGTGGTCTCACCAGGGCCCTGTACAAATGCAAAAGGACATCCTTGCTCTTGTACTCAATTCCCTTTGTAATAAAGGCCAACATTCCATTAGCCTTCTTCACTGCCTGCTGCACTTGCTCAGTCATCTTCAGTGACTGATAAACAAGGACTCCTAGATCTCTTTGTATTTCTCCCTTACCTAACTCTACAGCATTCAGATAATAATCTGCCTTCCTGTTCTTACTCCCAAAGTGGATAACCTCACACTTATTCACATTAAATGTCATCTGCCAAGTATCTACCCACTCATCCAGCCTATCCAAGTCACCCTAAATTCTCCTAACATCCTCATCACATGTCACACTGCCACCCAGCTTAGTATCATCAGCAAATTTGCTGATGTTATTTTCAATGCCTTCATCCAAACCGTTGACGCAAATTGTAAACAGCTGTGGTCCCAATACCGAGCCCTGTGGCACCCCACTAGTCACCACCTGCCGTTCCAAGAAACACCCATTCACCGTTACTCTTTGCTTTCTATCTACCAACCAGTTTTCTATCCATGTCAATGTCTTCCTCCTGATGCCATGAGCTCTGATTTTACCCACCAATCTCCTATGTGGGACCTTATCAAATGCCTTCTGAAAATCTAGGTACACTACATCCACTGGATCTCCCTTGTCTAACTTCCTGGTTACATCCTCGAAAAACCCCACCACCCAGGCTACGCTTTCTTCTAACTACCTTGGGCAAAGACTTAGTTCCTCTACCACCAGGTTCAGAAACAGTTATTATCCCTCAACCATCAGGCTCCTGAACCAAGGTGGATAACTTCACTGACCTCAACTCTAACTGACACCTACAAACTCACTTTCAAGCCTCTACAACTCATGTTCTCAGTATTTTTTCTTTTTATTTGTAGGTTGGTTTTCTGTCTTTGTTTATTATAGCCTTTCATAAATTCTTTTAAAAGTTTTTGTTTCACTGTGAATGCCTGCAAGAAATTAAAACTCAAGGCTGTACATTGCGATGTTTACGTACTCTGATAACGAATGCACTTTGACTTTGAGATAGGGCAGACTGATGAAGGGAAGACGAAGGCCAAGGCTCTGCTGTCTAAAGGAGGCTTGGGAAACAGTAAAACAGCACGGGCGGTAACCCTCAGTTGCCGAAAAAATATATATGTTCCCGGCGGAATTAAAGGCAAGAATGCAAACATCAAAGACCGGTGGTATTCCCAAGGGAATTGCATATGGCTTATGGAAACATTGCTGTGAGAATAAGCAGGTTCAGCCTTGTGCTCTTCCCATGGCCGGATTGGACTGAAGTTGAGGAAATGATTGCCATTAGAGGCATAGCGCAGATTCAGTGACCCAGCCCTGTTGCAACTTGTTGTCCCAAAATAACAGACCACACACTGCATATATTCAGGATTTATATTTATCAATATTAACTTAGTTAATATTAGTTAAGAAAGTTAGTAAAGAAAAGAAAGGGAAAAAGCTAAAAGGGCCCATTATAATTAAACAGTCAAATATGCACAGGTGAGCGCTCAACTCTTCCAAAAGTCATATTCACCGATCCTCAGTAGACTCCAGCACCTGGCTCCATTGAACGATGTTCCCACTGGGTTGAATCCTATGACTGGTTCTCTCCAGTGTCTTCTCTCTTCACCTCTTGCTGAACAAAGACAAAGGCTCATACCACAGTCAGACACAAAGAAAAACCTGCTCCCCCAACCTTCTCTCCTGATTGGATGGCTCACATCCCTCAGCACCCGTTATCTCCAACAATAACCCAACACTACTTCTACAGAAAGACGATTACATGAGCCCAATACAATGCTAGCAGTGATACCTTTACCAGAATGTTAAACCTGCACATCAGTGAGATTCGATGCTATTTCAACAAGCACCTACACTCCGTCCATCAGAAGAAATGGGATCTCCCAGTGGCCAACCATTGCAATTCCACTTCCCATTCCCATTCAATCCATGGCCTCCTCTACTGTTGTGATGAGGCCGCACTCAGGTTGGAAGAACCACACTGTATATCCGACTGGGTAGCCTCCAACCTGATGGCATGAAAATCAATTTCTCAAACTTTCGGTAATGCCCCCCTCCTCATCATTCCCCATCCCCTTTTCCCTCTCTCACCTCCTTACCACCCATTGCCTCCTTCTGGTGCTCTTCTTCCCTTTTCTTCTCCCATGTCCTTCTGTTCTCTTCCACCAGACTCCCCCTTTTCCAGCTCTCTATCTTTTTCACCAATCAACTTCACAGCTCTTTCCTTCAACCCTCCCCATCCGGTTTCATCTATCAGCATGTGTTTCTCCTCACCTTTTAAATCTACTCATCTTTTTTTCTCCAAAGGGTTTTGGCCTGAAACATCAGCTGTACTCTTTTTGACAGATACTGGTCTGGCCTGCTGAGTTCCTCCAGCGTTTTGTGTGTGTTGCTTGGGTTATCATACGAGGAACGTTTGATGGCTCTGGGTCTGTACTCTCTTGAATTTAGAATGGCGAGGGGGGGATCTCATTGAAACCTTTCAAATGTTGAAAGGCTTGGATATGGTAGACATGGAAAGTATGTTTCCCATGGTGGAGTAGTCTGGGACAAGAAGGCACAGCTTCAGGATAGGGAGGTATCCATTTAAAACAGAGATGTGGAGAAATTTCTTTAACCAGATGGTGGTGAATTGGTGAAATTTATTACCACAGGCAGTTGTGGAGGCCAGGTTGTTGGGTGTATTTAAGGCAAAGCTTGATAGGTTCTTGATTGGACACAACGTCAAAGGTTACGGGCAGAAGGCCTTGGAGCGGGGCTGAAAGAGAAACAGAAGGATCAGCCATGATTGAAAGGCAAAGCCGATTCGATGGGCCAAATGTCCTAATTCTGCTCCTACATCTCATGGTCTTTTTAGTGGAAAGTTAGAGGATTGGAAAGCTTTTAAAAGCAAACAAAAGGCAACATAAAAGACATAAAGAAGAAAAAGAAAGAATATGAAGGTAAGCTGGCCAACAGTATTAAATACGATACCAGAAGTTTCTTCAGATATAAAATGTAAAAGAGAGGTGAGAGAAGATATTGGACAGCTGGAAAATCCAGCTTGAGAGGTAGTAATGGCAGAGAAACTGATGAAGTCTTTTGCATCAGTCTCCACTGTGGAAGGTGTATGGAGGAGGTTTCAGAATGTGAAGGGTCATGAAGTATGTGACGTTGCCATTACTCTGAGGTTATGTGGAAACTGAAAGGTCTGAAGGTAGATCATCTACACCCCAGCATTCTGGAAGAAGTAGCTGAAGGGATTGGGACAGCATGAGTAATGGTCTTTCGAGAATCAATTGATTCTGCTATGGCTCCAGAATAATGGAAAATTGCAAATGTCACTCCACTCTTCAAGAAGGGAGAGAAACAAAATGAGGGAAATTATAGGCCAGCTAGTCAGACCTCAGTGGTTGAGAAGATTTTGGAGTTCATTATCAAAACCAAGGCCTCAGGTACCTGGAGGCATGCAATAAAATAGGCCGTAGTCAGCATGGTTTCCTCAAGGGAAAATCTTGCCTGACCAATCTGTTGGAATTCTTTGAAGCAGGATAGACGAAGGTGAATCGGTGGATGTTGTGTACTTAGATTTTCAGAAGGCCTTTGACGAGATGCCAAACTTGAGGCTGCTTAAGTAGTTAAGAGCCAATGGCATTACAGGGAAGATACTCACATTGATAGTAGCTGATTGGCAGGAAGCAAAGAGTGGGAATAAAGGGAGCCTTTTCTCGTTGCCTGCGAGCGACCAGAGGTGTTCTACTGGGTCTGTGTTAGGACCAATTCTTTTTACGTTATATGTCAATGATTTGGATAACAACGTTGATTGTTTTGTGGCCATGCTTGCTGACAATACAAATGTAGGTGAAGGGACAGGTAGTTTTGAGGAAGTAGAGAGGCAACTGAAGGAATTAGGCAGACTGGGTGTATGGGAAGAAAAGTGGCAAATGGAACACAGTGTCGGGAATGTATGGTCATTTGCTTTGGTAGAAGAAATAAAAGTGTGAAACTATTTTCTAAATGCAGAGAAATTTTTAAATTCTGAGGTGCAAAGGGAATTGATTGTCTTCGTGCAGGATTCCCAAAAGATTCATCTGCAGGTTGATTCGGCAGTGAGGAAGGTAAATACAATGTTAGCATTCATTTTGACAGGACCAGAATACAAAAGCAAGGATGCAATATAAAATAGTGGCAAGGCCTCGCTTAGTGTACTGTCAGCAGTTAATCATAAGCTGACAATGCCAGCAGCCAATGGCACTGTGGCATCCACAGAATCCTGTTTACCTTTCTGCAGTTCAGGTCTCAGCAGCACCACAGCAGGTAAGCATGACTCTTCTTTGTGATCTTCCAGGAGAGTGTCAGCATCGGCTATTCCGCGTTATTTGGGGTTTCCCGGCACTCCAGCTACTTCTCTAGAACTGAGAAGTTCTAATGGTTTTGGGCTGAGTGTACCACACTGTTCCTCATCCTGCTTAGGATGAACACGTACTTTCTCAAAAACAGCTCTGAACATCAGGTATCACATTCAGTCTGCCGATGGGTTTCGGCCCAAAACATCAACTGTACTCTTTTCCATAGATGCTGCTCGGTATGCTGAGTTCCTCCTGCATTTTGTGTGTGCTGCTTGTGTAATGGCTTCTCTGTAACGTTCACTGTTGAGGTAACGGTTTCTCTGTACCGACAATGTTTGGGTTGTGGCTGGAGATAACAGGAGTGCAGTATGCATGTTAGCCAATCAGAGATTTTTGCTTTGTCTTGTGTATCTGGAAGGATGCTTTTTTTGCGGTCTTTTGTTGAGGAGAGATTAAAAGGGAAAACGCATGTGGAGAGAGCTGGTAGACCAACAGACAGAGTGGACTGGGTTCTGAGTGTCCAAGGGTTGACGATGTTCGGAAGAAATCGATGGTGGAAGAACGATTACTGAGTGAGCTCCAATGGGTACTTTTGACTTGAATTGGGCTCTTTTTTATTTTCATTACTAACCCTATATTCAGGGTTAGTTATAAAGTTCAATCATGTAATTGCATATGGTGTACTGTCTGATATTTTGCATTATGGGTTTGTAACTGGGGTACATTACACAGTATCCACACAAACGCGATCACCCAGTTTGGCGGGGCCAGAAGCTGTTCTCCCTAGATGAACATGAGCTGGCCGAGCCTGAGGGTTACACTTGGATCTCCAGCATCTGCAGATTTTCTCGTTTGTGATTGCATCTGAACACCTGGTGAATGCACAAGGTTTTTAAAAAAATTACTCTCATTTCTCTACTTGCAGGTTCCCACCAGCCTTCTCACAATGGCAGTATTTGTTCTCACAAGAATGGAAGATTCACCCTTTTCAACTGGGAGCGGATAGACTGACACTAATGTATCGAGGGCTTCAGCCGCTCCAACATCTGCTTCTGAAAACTGCAGCTTCAATGACAAGTAACCATCGTATGGGTAGGCATCAGTACTAAGGCTCCAGTTCTCTTGAGCACTGAGTGGCGTTAATGGTAAATCCATCAAATACCCGATGTAAAAGGATCTGTAGAATCGAGTAACCTGAGAACCTGTGACAAGTATGGTTCTAGCAAAAATGCCCTCAAACCGTATGGATACACCAAAGTTTGGCCCCACTGATCCTTCAGGAATAGAGTTTTATACTGGAACATGCTGTAAGGTTTCACTGTTAACATAATGGTTTCTCTGTAGCAGCAATGTTTGGGTTTGGGTTATGGCTAGAGATAATGGGACTTTGGAATGTATGTTGTTCTTTTTTGTGTGTCTGGGAGCCGGTTTTTCTTCACGGCCTTTCGTCAGGAAGTAATGAAGAGAGAAGACGCAAATGGATAGAGTTGGAAGACCACCAGACGGAGTGGACTGAGGAGTGAGGGTCTGAGGACCGGCTACACATGGAAGGTTACAGTACTTTACTGTGTTCCTTGATATATAGATTGAAACAACTCTGCCCCACCCACGCCCAAGATGCCAGGCCATCCCTTACTGGCACTCTCTGAAGTTTCCCGACTTTCTTCTCTGTTTAATTTATCGTTGGGTCACTCGTCCTTCACACTCCCGCTTGCAACGTCCATCCTCACCACAGTTGTAACAGAAAGTACCAGTCCCTTCCCTTGTCAGGAGACCCTGGTCAGTAGCAGCCCTCTGCTTAATGCATCCTATAGGTGGGTCAGGTTTCCAGTCAGACTTGGCAGCACTACCCGACATCAACCTGACATTGGCCTGCAGGTTTTTTCACTACATCTCACAAAACCCCTGCTTGTCTGGCATCAATAGTTGCTTCAGCAACAGAGGCCACTATTGTGGACTTTGCCCTGCTGATGGACCCCATTGTGTTTTCTTCCTATCTCCTCTGATCACCTCTATAAATGAGGGAGGAGGACGCACCTTATGAGACACTCAAGTGCTCAAAGTATTTGAATGTCACATCGTGTGACAGTGCGCCCTTCACCACTTGCTCCATCATTAATCGATTTATCTCAGCCCCTTACAGCAAAGCAATGCAGCTGTCTCTCTGGCCTGAAAACGTAGGCAGAATGTTTCTCCCCTTTCTCCTAGAACGTGAGCCTGAACCTCATCATTAGCTCCCCAAGGGTGTCCGTCATGCCAACAACGCTCTCTCACACTTGCATGTAGCCCATGGACGAGACCAAAGAGGTCTCTGCCTTTAAGGACCTCACCACCTCAGCAGCCGGATCTTTTAGACTCTCTACCAGGCGCTGTCTTTTCATATTATTTGAACACTGCCACTCACCCAGTAAATGAGACATCCGCTCCACTCATATTCTTTTTCCCCTTTGGGGGTGGGTTTGACTCCCGAGAACAGTGTCAGCTTACAATAACTTTGACTCTCCTCTGGTACACTTTAGTGGAGATGACTGGGAATTAAATATCCAAGGGTATCAGGTAATACGGAAAGATAAGCAGGAAGGCAAAGGAGGTGGGGTGGCACTCTTGATTAAGGTTGAGATCAGGACGATTGTGAGAGATGAAGTAAGATCTATGCAGCAGAATGTTGAGTCCATCTGGGTAGAGATGAAGAATAGTAAAGGGAAAAAATCACTAGCGGGAGATGTCTATAGGCCACCTAATAAAAATATTGCAGTGGCACAGGCAATTAACTGAGAAATAACTGAGACTTGTAAGGAAGGAATGGCAGTCGTCATGGGGGATTTTAACTTCCACACAGATTGGGTGAATCAGGTTAGTCAAGGAAGCCTTGAGGAGGACTTCATAGAATGCATCCATGATGGCTTTCTTGAGCAGCATGTTAGTGAACCTACAGGGGAAAATGTTATCTTAGACAGGTAAGATTAACAATCTTGTAGTCAGAGATCCTCATGGAAAGAGTGATCACAGTATGAATGAATTTCGCATACAGGTGGAGGGTGAACTAGTTAGATCTAAAACTAGTGTATTATGCTTGAACAAGGGAGACTACAATGGAATGGGGGAGGAGTTGGCTAATGTGGATTGGGAGCACAGGCTATTTGGTAGGACAGTTGAAAAACAGTGGAATACTTTCAAAGAGATTTTTCACAGTGCTCTACAAAAGTATATTCCAGTCAACAGTAAGGTCAACAAGTGTGGGGAGAGCCATCTTTGGATAACTAAGGAAATAAAAGATAGTATCAAATTAAAAGCTCATGTATACAAAGTCTCAGAGAGTAGTGAGAGACTGGAGGATTGGGAAAACTTTAAAAAGCAACAAAGAACAACTAAACAAGAAATAAGGGAAGATAGAGAATGAAAGTAAATTAGCACAAAATATAAAAGTAGATGGCAGAAGTTTTTTATAAATATATAAAGTGGAAGAAGGTGGCTAAAGTCAATATAGATTCCTTGGAAGACAATAAGGGGAAATTGATATTAGGTGATAAGGAATTGGCTGCCACATTGAACGACTATGTTGTGTCAGTCTTCACGGTGGAGGATACATCTAATATGCCAAAGTCTGATGTTATGGATAAAATGGGAGGTGACAACCTCGATAAAGTCACTGTCACTAAAGAGATAGTGATGAGCAAACTTGAGGGCCTGAAGGTAGACCCTGATTCTGATGGGATGCATCCCAGGGTGCTGAGGGAATTGGCGGAGGTTATAGTAGAAACATTGGTAATCATTTACCAAAACTCTCCAGACTCTGAGCAGGTCCCAGCGGACTGGAAGACAGCAAATGTCACGCCACTTTTTAAAAAAGGACGCAGGCAAAAACCGGTAACTATAGGCCAGTTAGCTTAACATCTGTAGTCGAGAAAATGCTTGAAGCTGTCACTAAGGAAGAAATAGCGAAACATTTAGAAAGGAGTGGTTCCACTAGACAGACGCCGCACGGATTCAGAAAGGGCAGGTCTTGTTTGACGAACTTTTTGGAGTTCTTTGAGGATGTAATGAGTGCAATGGATAGAGGGGAACAGGTGGATGTCATATACTTGAATTTCCAGAAGGCATTTGATAAGGTGCCGCACAAGAGACTTATAAATAAGATACAGATACATGGAGTCGGAGGAAGTTTATTGGCATGGTTAGTGGATTGGTGAATTAATACAAGGCAGAGAGTTGGTATAAATGGGTGTTTCTTCAGTTGGCAGTCTGTGATGAGTGGGGTGCCACAGGGGTCGGTGCTGGGCCCGCAGCTGTTTACCATTTACGTTGATGATTTGGAAGAGGGGACTGAGTGTAGCGTAGCAAAATTTGCTGATGACACTAAAATAAGTGGAAAAGCAAATTGTACAGAGGATCTGGAGAGTCTGCAGAGGGATATAGATAAGTTAACTGAGTGGGCCAAGGTCTGGCAAATGGAATACAATGTTAGTAAATTAGAGATCATCCACTTTGGAAAGAATAATAGAAGAGCAGATTATTATTTAAATGGTGAAAGATTGCAGCACGCTCTTGTGCAGAGGGACTTAGGAGTGCCTGTGCATGAATCGCAAAAAGTTGGCTTGCAGGTACAACAGGTTATTAAGAAGGCAAACGGAATGTGGGCCTTCATTGCTAGAGGGATTGAATTCAACAACAGGGAGGTCATGCTGCAACTATACAGGGTACTGGTGAGGCCGCACCTGGAGTACTGTGTGCAGTTCTGCTCTCCATACTTGAGGAAGGATATACTGGCTTTGGAGGCAGTGCAGAAGAGGTTCACCAGGTTGATTCCAGGGATGAAGGGGTTAACCTATGAGGAGAGATTGAGTTGCCTGGGACTATACTCTCTGGAATTCAGAAAAATAAGAGGGGATGTTACAGAAACATGCAACATTTTGCAAGGGATAGATAAAAGTAGGAAAGTTGTTTCCATTGGTAGCTGAGACTAGAGCTCAGGGACATTGCCTCAAGATTCAGGGGAGAAGATTTAGAATGAAGATGAGGAGAAACTGTTTTTCCCAGAGAGTAGTGAATCTGTAGAATTTTCTGCCCAGGGAAGCAGTTGAGGCTTCTTCACTAAATGTATTTAAGATACAGTTAGATAGATTTTTACATAATTGGGGAATTAAGGGTTATGGGGAAAAGGCAGATAAATGGAGCTGAGTTTGCAGACAAATCAGCTATGGTCAAGGCAGGCTCAATGGGCCAGATGGCCTATTTCTGCTCCTATTTCTTATGTCTTATTATCTTCCAGTGATGTAATTGCCGAAACCAAGTTAGAATTTTCAACACTCACTGAAGGACCCATTGGATTTTTCACTTTAGACAACTTCTTCCACTCACTTCGCAGAAACGAGAACAACTTGTCTTTAAAGTTTTCACCCTCAGCTACAAAAAACTTGTCTTTAAATTGTTCATCCTCGACTGCATTCACCTTTTCTCTATAAGTATGGGCCCACCTCTCCAGGTGTCCCTACCCTATCAGACAATGCTCTTCAGTCACGTCACTGCTGGTCTGGACTAACAGGACATCCTTATCCGCTGATTGGTCAAACCACCATTCAACCAGCGGAACTTTCCACAATACTTCCACTGAACTTAGAACTCTAATCAGCAATTCATTCAGGCTGGGGTTATCCACCCTACTCAGAAGACAAGCATTAGTTGTGGGCAACCTCTTTGGATCACACCAAAGCTTAATCCTTGTGGTGTCCATAATAAACTATTGTAGTCACTTTCTCCGATGCTAGTTTAAACACAGGCTTAAATACACAAACCACTTCATCAATTCTTACAGCAATTATGCAACATTCAGCGAATCACCACAATGAAGCCCCCTCACTGGACTCATATAGAACTTGGACTCGTTAACCGGCTCCGCTAACAGCCACTGTACTTGGCAGTGTTATGATCCGGCAACAATGAATATAGAATTGAGACAGGTTTTTTTAGAAACAAATTAAACATTTATTTAAACTCAGCTCAACAACAAATGAAAAGTAAACAAATGACTAACTTAACCAGAAGGTCATTGCTATACAGCAACTCCAACAGTTCTTAAAGCGATAAATACAAACACAGTTCTGAAAGCAATAAATGTAAAAGTAAAAGTGATTTAGACAGTCAATTAGGAGAGACTTTCCTGAAATAATGAATTCCTCAACGACGTGATGTTACTGCTGATCGCAGCCAAAATGTGCCTTACCCGAAGGATTTACGCCAAAGGAAATAAAAATGGCTTAAAGGAACTGACCTTCTCCTTTGCAAATAATGCTGCCCCAATCCTTTCTGCTCTTACAACAGGGATTATCTCAGATGCAGGTTACTACCTTCTTATAAGACCATAAGATATAGGAGCAGAAGCCGGCCATTCAGCCCATCGAGTCTGCTCTGCCATTTAATCATGGGCTGATCCAATTGTTCCAATCATCCCCACTCCATTGCTTTCTCCCCATACCATTTGATGCCCTGAGTAATCAAGAACCTATCTATCTCTGTTTAAAATTAGTTATCCTGTCATCCACTTGATCCAAAACAGGAGCATGTGGGCCTTGGTGGTCAAATCACAAACTGGGCATGGCACCGAGTGATGGTGATGATTCTGTCATATCGCCTGACAGAATAACTAATGCAGCCTAAGTATACTGTTAACGGTAGCCGTTCATCAGAAAAGCCCAACAGAACAGGGAAACACTTCCCCTTCTCTCCAAGTCTGTAATCTCTTATCTAAAGCTACCTTACCCTCTCTCAGGTTGTTCGACTATTCTCCATACACACAAACACACAGAGGTACAATTGAAATAACAGCCAGAACCTTCGTTTCTCACACAACGTACTAACAATTTTATTTCCGTCCATGGTCAGTATTTTCTCCTGTTTTTAATCAGCACATGTAGCCTACACCCAACCGTTGCTTAGACATAATGCTGTAGTTACAAATGTCCTTCTGAATACCCTTAATTAATCTACCGGTATGAAGATGTTTATCACAATAAGATATGAAAGTGACCATTACCTTGAAATCCACAGCATCTTCTACCCCAGTCTTTCTGCCCTCACCGGAGGACCCTCCTCATCCAAACCCGTTCCTTCCGAAGCATTTTCTTTCCATTTCTTGCAAAAATCCACTCCATACTATCGCCTTACTCCCCACCTGAATTTCACATCATTGGCTCCACTCTATCACTTTACAAGTGGTGCAAATTGCCAGCACCCGTCACTGTTGCTCCAACTCTCTTCGGTTATCTCCCCTCTCCCCGTGACCGTTCACCTTCCAGAAATGAGTTCCGATTGCAATAGACAATAGACAATAGGTAGTAGGTGCAGGAGTAGGCCGTTCGGCCCTTCTAGCCAGCACCACCATTCACTGTGATCATGGCTGATCATACACAATCAGTACCCTGTTCCTGCCCTCTCCCCATACCCCTTGACCCCGCTATCTATAAGAGCTCTATCTAACTCTCTCTTGAATGCATCCAGAGACTTGGCCTCCACTGCCTTCTGGGGCAGAGCATTCCACATAGCCACCACTCTCTGGGTGAAAAGTTTTTCCGCATCTCTGTTCTAAATGGCCTACCGCTTATTCTTAAACTGTGGCCTCTAGTTCTGGACTCACCCATCAGCGGGAACATGCTTCCTGCCTCCAGCGTGTCCAATCCCTTAATATCCTTATATGTTTCAATCAGATCCCCTCTCATCCTTCTAAATTCCAGTGTATACAAGCCCAGTCACTCCAATCTTTCAACATATGACAGTCCCGCCATTCCGGGAATTAACTTTGTGAACCTACGCTGCACACCCTCAATAGCAAGAATGTCCTTCCTCAAATTTGGAGACCAAACCTGCACACAATACTCAAGGTGGGGTTTCACCAGGGTCCTGTACAGCTGCAGAAGGACCTCTTTACTCCTATACTCAATTCCTCTTGTTATAAAGGCCAGCATGCCATTAGCTTTCTTCACTGCCTGCTGTACCTGCATGCTTGCTTTCATTGACTGGTGTACAAGAACACCTAGATCTCATTGTACTTCCCCTCTTCCTAACTTGACTCCATTTAGATAGTAATCTGCCTTCCTGTTCTTGCCACCAAAGTGGATAACCTCACATTTATCCACATTAAACTGCATCTGCCATACATTTGCCTACTCACCCAACCTGTCCAGGTCACCCTGCATTCTCATAACATCCTCCTGACATTTCACACTGCCACCCAGCTTTGTGTCATCAGCAAATTTGCTAATGTTACTTTTAATCCCTTCATCTAAATCATTAATGTATATTGTAAATAGCTGCGGTCCCAGCACCGAACCTTGCGGTACCCCACTGGTCATAGCCTGCCATTCCGAAAGGGACCAGTTAATCGCTACTCTTTGTTTCCTGTCAGCCAGCCAATTTTCAATCCATGTCAGTACTCTGCCCCCAATACCACGTGCCCTAATTTTGCCCACTGATCTCCTATGTGGGACTTTATCAAAAGCTTTCTGGAGGTCCAGGTACAATACATCCACTGGATCTCCTTTGTCCATTTTCATAGTTACATCCTCAAAAAACTCCAGAAGATTAGTCAAGCATGATTTTCCCTTCAGAAATCCATGCTGACTCGGACTGATCCTTCTACTGCTATCCAAATGTGTCTTAATTTCATCTTTTATAATTGACTCCAGCATCTTTCCCACCACTGACGTCAGGCTAACCGGTCTATAATTCCCTGTTTTCTCTCTCCCTCCTTTCTTGAAAAGTGGGACAACATGAGCCACCCTCCAATCAGCAGGAACTGTTCCTGAATCTATAGAACATTGGAAAATGATTACCAATGCATCCATGATTTCCAGAGCCACCTCTTTAAGTACCCTGGGATGCAGACCATCAGGTCTCGGGGACTTATCAGCCTTCAGACTCAACAGTCTATCCAACACCGTTTCATGCCTAATATAAATTTCCTTCAGTTCATCCTTTATCCTAGTTCCTTTGGTCACTATTACATCTGGGAGATTGTTTGTGTCTTCCCCAGTGAAGACAGATCCAAAGTACCTGTTCAACTCGTCTGCCATTTCCTTGTTCCCCATAATAAGTTCATCTAAATTCCTTCTGAAAGTGGATTCAATAAGGTCGATCATGTATTACCGCCGATGACACCAACTTTACTCAATCCTTCGAGTCTCCATACTTCGATAAGTTCTTCACTCTCCAACTGGACTAAAACTGGCAGCATTGTGGTGAAACTACCAGCAATAACCTTTGAGACTTAAGACAGAGAGTAAAACTCCACTTTAAAACAAAACTGCGTTATGAGACAAATACGCAGCATAACAGAGTAGCTGACAAATTAAACAATAAACTAACCTGCGTGACCGCAAGGCTTCCCCATTTTATACCTGTTGGAACAGGCCGCCACGTGACCTCTCACTGGTGGGAAAATTACATCATGTGACCTCACACTGGCAGGAAATTACGTCACCCCATTACAAGACCGTTACATCATGCTCACCAGATACTCAATTACATCATGGTCATAAGACAGTCACAAGATACCAATGGGGTATGTAACACCTCCCTCCAAAAAAAAATTTGGTTTGTCATGAATAAAATTTTAACAATTAACTATTTACAAAAAAAAATACAAATGTATAAAATTTACAATATACACAACATACATAGTATTATCATACAGCACATTACAAATTACTATACAGTAGGAGTGTTACAAATGTTAAAATATCACTCCATAAAAAAATTACATTGTACATTCAACATCTAGATAGACAATCAGCAATCACATTATCTTTGCCTCTAATATGAGTTATCAAAATATTATACTCCTGTAACATCAAACTCCAATTTAGTAACCTTCTATTTTTGTTTTTCATCTTACTCAGGAACACTAATGGATTATGATTGGTGTAAACTATGAGTGGTTTTTGAGTTGTACTAACATACACATCAAAATGTTCTAAGGCCAAAACAAGAGATAATCATTCCTTTTCTATAGTCGAATAGTTTCTTTGATACTCATTATATTTCTTAGAAAAGTAAACTACTGGATGCTCAACCTCACCACCCTCATTCCTTTGCAGTAATACTGCTCCTGCAGCCTCATCACTAGCATCTACAGCTAATGAAAAAGGTTTTTCAAAGTCAGGTGCGCTGAGCACAGGCTGATGACATATCATAGTTTTCAATTTCTCAGTTTTCTTCAAGAGTTTAGTTAATGGAAGGGCAATATTAGCAAAATTCTTACAAAATTTTCAGTAATATCCTACCATTCCCAAGAATCTTCTGAGAGTCTTATTACCAGTTGGAGTGGAGACCTCTAAAATTGCCCAAACTTTTGCCTGAACGGGAGCTACCTTACCTTGACCCACAACTTAACCAAGGTAAGTCACAGTAGCATGACTGAATTCACTTTTAGCTAGGTTAATAGTTGTTAGCTTTTGAAAGCCCCACCAATAGTTTTTCCACAGCAGTAATATGTGCTTCCCAAATATCATTTCTTGTAACTAAATCGTCAATATAGGCATTATCTCTTAACCTATGAATCACAGAATTAATCAGCCACAGGAAAGTACCTGGAGAATTTTATATCCAAAATGGAAGAACATTAAATTTGTATAACCCAGATGGGGTTACAAATGCAGAAATCTCTCTACCTCTATCCGTCAATGGAACACACCAATACCCTTTTAACAAATCAATCTTTGTAAGGAACTTTGCTTTTCCAACTTTATCTACACAATCACCCACTCTAGGTATTGGATGCGCATCTGTTTTCATTACATCATTTGCCTTCCTGTAGTAAGTACAAAACCGAATACTACCATCTGACTTAGGCACCATGACACAAGCTGAACTCCAATTCGAATTTGAAGGTCTAATAATATTATTCTCTAACATATACTTAATTTCTTTCTCAGGAAGTTCACATTTTTCTATGTTCATCCTGTATGGATGTTGCTTTATGAGTTTGGCATCTCCAACATCTACATCATGTGAAGCTACTGTGATTCTTCTAGGAATGTAGAAACATAGAAAATAGGTGCAGGAGTAGGCCATTCGGCCTTTTGAGCCTGCACTGCCATTCAGTATGATCATGGCTGATCATCCAACTCAGAATCCTGTACCTTCTTTCTCTCCATACCCCCGATCCCTTTAGCCACAAGGGCCATATCTAACTCCCTCTTAAGTATAGCCAATGAACCAGCCTCAACTGTTTCCTGTGGCAGAGAATTCCACAGATTCACCACTCTCTGTGTGAAGAAGTTTCTCCTCATCTCGGTCTTAAAAGGCTTCCCCTTTATCCTTAAACTGTGACCCCCTTGTTCTGGACTTCCCCAACATCAGAAACAATCTTCCTGCATCTAGCCTGTCCGATCCCTTTAGAATTTTATACATTTCAATAAGATCCCCCCTTAATCTTCTAAATTCCAGCAATTATAAGCCTAGTCAATTCAGTCTTTCTTCATATGAAAGTCCAGCCATCTCAGGAATCAACCTTCTTTGTACTCCCTCTATGGCAAGAATGTCTTTCCTCAGATTAGGGGACCAAAACTGCACACAATACTCTAGGTGCGGTCTCACCAAGGCCTTGTACAACTGCAATAGAACCTCCCTGCTCCTGTACTCAAATCCTCTTGCTATGAATGCCAACATACCATTTGCCTTTTTCACCACCTGCTATACCTGCATGCCCACTTTCAATGACTGGTGTACAATGACACCCAGGTTTCTTTGCACCTCCCCTTTTCCTAATTGGCTACCATTTAGATAATAATCTGTTTTCCTGTTCTTGCAACCAAAGTGGATAACCTCACATTTATCCACATTAAATTGCATCTGCCATGAATTTGCCCACTCACTTAACCTATCCAAGTCACCCTGCATCCTCTTAGCATCCTCCTCACAGCTAACACCGCCACCCAGCTTTGTGTCATCTGCAAACTTGGAGATGCTGCATTTAATTCTCTCATCTAAATCATTTATATTGTAAGCAACTGGGGTCCCAGCACTGAACCTTGAGGTACCCCACTAGTCACTGTCTGCCATTCTGAAACAGTCCCATTTATTCCAACTCTTTGCTTCCTGTTTGCCAACAAATCCTCTATCCACATCAATACCATAGCCCCAATACCATGTGCTTTAAGTTTGCACACTAATCTCCTGTGTAGGAACTTGTCAAAAGCCTTTTGAAAATCCAAATATACCACCTCCACATCTTTGATAACCAACTCTAGCATTTTCCCCACCACCAATGTCAGACTAACCGGTCTATAATTCCCCGGTTTCTCTCTCCCTCCTTCTTTAAAAAGTGAGGTTACATTAGCCACCCTCCAATCCTCAGGAACTAATCCGGAATCTAAGAAGTTTTGAAAAATTATCACTAATGCATCCACTATTTCTTGGGCTACTTCCTTAAGCACTCTGGGATGCAGAGTGGGAATTTATCTGCCTTTAATCCCTTCAATTTACCTAACACCACTTCCCTACTAACATGTATTTCCCTCACCTTCTCCATCTCACTAGATCCCCGGTCCTCTACTATTTCCAGAAGATTATTTATGTCCTCCTTAGTGAAGACAGAACCAAAGTAGTTATTCAATTGTAATAGTTGCCATAGTTGGATGCATCAGCAGGGGAGATGAGGCTGAGTACAGGGCTACGGTGGGAAACTTTGTCACATGGTGTGAGCAGAATCATCTGCAGCTTAATGTGAAAAAGACTAATGAGCTGGTGGTGGACCTGAGGAGGACTAAGGCACCAGTGACCCCTGTTTCCATCCAAGGGGTCAGTATGGACATGGTGGAGGATTACAAATACCTGGGGATATGAACTGACAGTAAACTGGACTGGTCAAAGAACACTGAGGCTGTCTACAAGAAGGGTCACAGCCATCTCTATTTCCTGAGGAGACTGAGGTCCTTTAACATCTGCCGGACGATGCTGAGGATGTTCTACGAGTCTGTGGTGGCCAGTGCTATCATGTTTGCTGTTGTGTGCTGGGGCAGCAGGCTGAGGGTAGTGGACACCAACAGAATCAACAAACTCATTCGTAAGGCCTGTGATGTTGTGGGGGTGGAACTGGACTCTCTGATGGTGGTGTCGGAAAAGAGGATGCTGTCCAAGTTGCATGCCATCTTGGACAATGACTCCATCCACTTCATTATGTACTGGTTAGGCACAGGAGTACATTCAGCCAGAGACTCATTCCACCGAGATGTAACACTGAGCGTCATAGGAAGTCATTCCTGCCTGTGGCCATCAAACTTTACAACTCCTCCCTCAGAGTGTCAGACACCCTGAGTCAATAGGCTGGTCCTGGACTTATTTCCACTTGGCATGATTAACTCACTATTATTTAATTATTTATGGTTTTATATTGCTATATTTCTACATTATTCTTGGTTGGTGCAGCTGTAATGAAACCCAATTTCCCTCGGGATCAATAAAGTATGTCTGTCTGTCTGTCTGTCTGTCAATTGGTCTGCCATGTCCTTGGTCCCCATGATCAATTCACCTATTTCTGACTGTAAGGGACCTACATTTGTCTTAACCAAGCTTTTTCTTTTCACATATCTATAAAAGCTTTTATAGTCAGTTTTTATGTTCCCTGCCAGCTTTCTCTCATAATCTTTTTTCCCTTTCCTAATTAAGCCCTTTGTCTTCCTCTGCTGGACTCTGAATTTCTCCCAGTTCTCAGGTATGCCACTTTTTCTGGCTAATTTGTATGTTTCTTCTTTGGACTTGATACTATCCCTAATTCCCCTTGTCAGCCATGGGTGCACTACCTTCCCTGATTTATTCATTTGCCAAACTGGGATGAACACTTGTTGTAGTTCATCCATGCGATCTTTAAATGCTTGCCATTGCATATCCACCGTCAACCCTTTAAGTGTCATTTGCCAGTCTAAGCTAATTCGCATCTCATACCTGCAAAGTTATCCTTCTTTAAGTTCAGAACCTTTGTTTCTGAATTAACTATGTCAGTCTCCATCTTAATGAAGAATTCCACCATATTATGGTCACTCTTACCCAAGGGGCCTCGCATGACAAGATTGCTAACTAACCCTTCCTCATTGCTCAATACCCAATCTAGAATGGCCTGCTCTCTAGTTGGTTCCTCAACATGTTGGTTCAGAAAACCATCCCACATACATTTCAAGAAATCCTCTTCCTCAGCACCCTAACCAATTTGGTTCACCCAATCTATATGTAGATTGAAGTGACCCATTATAACTACTGTTCCTTTATTGCACGCATTTCTAATTTCCTGTTTAATGCCATCCCCAACCTCACTACTACTGTTAGGTGGCCTGTACACAACTCCCACCAGCATTTTCTGTCCCTTAGAGTTATGCAGCTCTACCCATGTCGATTCCACATCCTCCAGGCTAATGTCCTTCCTTTCTATTGCATTAATCTCCTCTCTAACCAGCAATGCTACCCCATCTCCTTTTCTTTCCTGTCTATCCATCCTGAATATTGAATGTCCTTGGATGTTGAGCTCCCATCCTTGGTCACCCTGGAGCCATGTCTCTGTGATCCCAACTATATCATATTCATTAATAACTACCTGCACATTCAATTCATCCACCTTGTTATGAATGCTCCTCACATTGACACACAAAGCCTTCAGGCTTGTTTTTACAACACTCTTAGCCCTTATACAATTATGTTGAAAAGTGGCCCTTTTTGATTTTTGCCTCGGATTTGCCTGCCTGCCACTTTTACTTTTTACCTTACCACTTTTTGTTTCTACTCTCATTTTACACCCCTCTGTCTCTCTGACCTTGTTCCCATCCCCCTGCCACATTAGTTTAAATCTTCCTGAACAACAGTAGCAAACGCTCCCCCTAAGACATTGGTTCCAGTCAAGCCCAGGTGCAGATTGTCCTGTTTATATCGGTCCCACCTCCCCCAGAACTGGTTCCAATGCCCCAGAAATTTGAATCCCTCCCCCTGCACCATTTTTCAAGCCACGTATTCATCTGAAATATCCTCCTATTTCTACTCTGACCAGCACATGGCACTGTTCATAATCCAAAGATTATTACTTTTGTGGTCCTACTTTTTAGTTCATCTCCTAACTCCCTAAATTCACCTTGTAGGATCTCATCCCATTTTTTACCTATATCGTTGGTACCTATGTGCACCATGACCACTGGCTGTTCACCCTCCCACTCCAGAATGTCCTGCAGCTGCTCAGAGACATCCTTGACCCTTGCACCAGGGAGGCAACATACCATCCTGGAGTCTCGTTTGCGGCTGCAGAAACGCCTATCTATTCCCCTTACAATCGAATCCCCATCACTATAGCTCTCCCACTCCTTTTCCTTCCTTCTTGTGCTGCAGAGCCACCCATGGTGCCATGAACTCGGCGGCTGCTGCCTTCCCCTGATGAGACATCTCCCCCAACAGTATCCAATACAGTATATCTGTTTAGGAGGGAGATGACCTCAGGGGACTCCTGCGCTACCTGCCTATTGCTACGCTGTCTAGTGGCCACCCATTCCCTTTCTGCCTGTGTAGCCTTTACCTGCGGTGTGGCCAACTCACTGAACGTGCTATTCATGACCTTCTCAGCATCGTGGATGCTCCAGTATGAATCCAATCACAGCTCCCGATGCTCAATACAGTCTGCCAGAAGCTGCAGTTGGACACATTTCCTGCACACATAGTCGCCAGGGACACTGGAAGTATCCCTGATTTCCCACATGCTGCAGGATGAACAAACCACGGGGCCGATCTCAGCTGACATGACCTACCCAATACGTTGCCTCAACTTTTGAAACTTTCTCCTTTGAAAGGAACTTACCCAGCCTTACCTCACTTGGAGTGAAGCTCGTCCTCAGCCTCTGCTCGCCGAAGCCGCTGGAGACAAAGCCTTCCTACTCTGTAAATACATCCCTATATTTAAAAATTAATTGATTCATCTGCTGCTTCGGCTCTGACTGTAAATGAGCTAATTTCTCATCAATATTTTCCGGAATGGTTGAGTTTGATAATCTGGCAGAAACAATATTGCATTTAGAATGAGTTTCAGATGAATCATCCATCATGTTCCTAATGAGATCTGACTCATTATTATTAACCACAACAGTCATAGTAGCAGACTGTTTCTCATAATATCATTTTATCATATTTATATGGCAGTCATATTGGCCTTCTTTGATCCGGAGTCTTTATCACATAATCCACATCATTAACTTTACACATAATTTCATAAGGAACCATGAAGTCTAGCTTGTAAAGGATTCGTTTGCACCAGGAAATGAACTGACACATTATCTCCAGGTTTAAATGACCTCATCCTAGCTTCTCTATCATACCAGGTTTTCATTTTCTCCTGAGCCGATTTTAAATTTTCCCTGGCTAAGCTACAAGCTTTATGTAATCTGTCCTTAAATTTTAAAACATAATCCAGCAAATTAGTGTGTACCTCATTATTAATCCATTGTTCTTCCAATAAGAACAAAGGTCCTCTAACTCTCTGCCCAAATACGTTCAAATGGACTAAAACCTAATGATCCTGTACTGACTCCCATACTGCAAATAGAAGTAATATATACCCTCATCCCAATCACTTTCGTTTTCCACAAAATACGTCCTAATCATAGTCTTGAGGGTAGAATGAAACCTCTCCAAGGCTCCTTGTGATTCTGGATGGTATGCAGATGAAGTAATCTGCTTAGCTCCCAGTTTATAAACTAACTGTTGAAACAATCCAGACATAAAATTACTACCTTGATCAGATTGTATTTCATTAGGCAACACAAAGTAAGTAAAGAATTTTATAAGAGCCTTTGTTACAGTTTTAGTCATTATATTCCCAAGTGGTACTGCCTCTGGAAACCGAGACGCAGTGCACATGATAGTCAGCAAGTACTGATGGCCAGTTTTTGTTTTTGGTAACGGTCCTACACAATCTATAATAATTTCAGAAAACGGTTCACCGAATGCGGGAATAGGTTGCAGTGGGGCCACTGGAGTAACTTGATTAGGTTTACCCACAATTTGACAAGTATGGCACGTTCTGCAAAATGTCGCCACATCTTTTCTCAAACCAGGCCAATAAAAATGTTTAAAAACCTTGTCCACAGTTTTCTTCACCCCTTGATGTCCATCTAAGGGCACACTGTGAGCTAAAATTAAAACCCCATTTCAATACACTTTAGGAACAACTGCCTGGTGAACAACCTTCCACTCATCACTTGCTGGAATTATAGGCAATCTCCACTTCCTCGTTAATACTCCTTTCTCAAAACAATATCCTACTAGCACCTTATCAATTTCACTATATGGAAGAGCTTGTTCATTTAATTTGATAATTTCAGGGTCTCCACTCCACTCTGCTATCATCTGGTGGAGGCAGATACACTAGTGAAGTTCAAGAGACTACTAGACAGGTATATGGAGGAATTTAAGGTGGGGTTAATATGGGAGGCAGTGTTTGAGGGTTGGCCCAACATTGTGGGTCCAAGGGCCTGTAATGTGCTGTACTATTCTATGTTCTCCTTCGGAGACAGAGACAAATCTTCTGGATCAGACTTACTCCAAGAATCTTGACCAAACAATGAAGGTATAAAAAGTCTCTGACGCATCCTCAAAATTCGAATCCTGAGTTGAACAGTCATGGGTAACAACCACATCCTGCACATCAAGCTTTTTAGCCATAGCTTGAGTTACAACACAGGAGGAATCTGTGTTAGAATCCATCCGTGGTTCATCTGACTTTATTGTCAAAAGCACTCCAGGAAAAACTTGTCCATCTGCTAAGTCATTTCCTAACAATAAACATCATTCACAGCTAAGCTGGGTTGTAGTCCTACTTTAACAGGTCCTGTAACTAACCCTGACCTTAAATTTACTCTATACAAATGTACAGGCATAAGGGCACTCCCAACACCTCGTATATAGCTTAACCTCACCAGTGTCAGAGTCATCACTAAACATTAGCACACTGTCTAATATTAGTGATTGAGAAGCTTCAGTATCCCTAAGGATTTTTATTGGCACCGGAGTGGATCCCTCTTTCAAGGATACAAATCCTTTGGTTATAAAATGATCATATCCCCTCTTAACTTGGTCAGACTCTGACAAAGCTTCATTTGTATTTATCGAACCCTATGGATTTGCTGGTGTTTCCATATGTTGCACACAGGCATCTGGGACTTCCTCCTTCTCTTTCTTTTGCAATTGGAAACAGTTAGCTATTATGTGACCAGGTTTCTTACAATAATTACTAATGTGACCTTGTCATGTGATAAATGTGTCTTTCCTTCACAGGTTTTCCTTCCTTCTTACCTTTCTCACTAATTTCTGATTTAATTTGTGGTTTACCTTGACTCTCTGTGCTATTTTTCCTTTTAAAAGTTCTGCCCTGAGGAAATTTATTCTTGTGGATTAAAGCAAACTTATTAGCTAATTTAGCAGACTCCTGCAATGTAGCAGTGTCTCTCTCATTTAAGTATGTTCTTACTTCAACAGGAATGCTCCTTTTAAATTCCTCCATTAAAATCAACTCTTTCTACAGGCCCTTCGGCCCACAAAGTTGTGCCAACCCTCAAACCCTGTCTCCCATATAACCCCCACCTTAAATTCCTCCATATACCTGTCTAGTAGTCTCTTACACTTCACTAGTGTATCTGCCTCCACCACTGACTCAGGCAGTGCATTCCACACACCAACCACTCTCTGAGTAAAAAACCTTCCTCTAATATCCCCCTTGAACTTCCCTCCCCTTACTTTCAATTTATTATAGTCCCCATTTACATTTTTAAAGGAAACTCATCTCTCAAAACACACAACTTTATCGTAGGCAAATTCCACATGTTTTTTCCACAGATTATTTCAAATTTCTGAATCTTTCTCTATATGCTTCCAGAACCAGTTCAAATACCTTAAGTATATACTGTTTCACAATATCATAATCAAGTGCTTGCTCAGCAGTTAAAGCTGTATAAACTTGTTGTGCCTTGCCTTTAGTTACACTCTGTAACATCACTGGCCATTTCTCTTTCTGCCACTCTGAAATCAGAGCAACAGTTTCAAAATGTTGAAAATATTTCTCTGCTTCTGTTTCACTACATGGAGGAACCAATTTAATCTCCTGACTAACAACAAACATTTTTCCAGAACCAGAGAACTGATTATGGAACCTTAATTTCGCCATCACAAATTCAAATTCCCTCTTTTTATTTTCAGCTTCTAACTGACTTAGTTCCAAGTTAGCTTCCAATTGGTTCTGTTTTAACTCAGCTTCTATTCTAAGCTTTTCTAACACTACCTGTTCCAGGTGTAACTGGATCGCTATTTTACTTACAGGGAACCTACCTAACACCACTTCATCAAAAACACCCGACTCTACATAGTGTGACATGATTTTCCTCTGAGTTACAGGCTTTGTTGTAGCCATTGTGTTACGGATTCAGTAACAATAAATATATAAGTGAGGCAGGGTTTTTATAACAAACAAAGCGTTTATTAAACACTGAAAAACAAACCCCCCAACAGTAAACAAACCACTAACGTAACTGGAAGTCAGCTGCCGTGTGGCAGCTTAAACAGTTCTTAAAGCAATGAAGCTTGATCAGTTCTTAAAGCGATGTTGCAAAAACAGTTCTTCAAAGTAGTACTGCAAAAGATCAAAATGCTTACAGTCCATTAAAGGAGAGACTTTTTAGACAATTTAACTTCTCTTTCACGTTGTGTCATTGCGATTCCCAGTCGATCTCTACTTTTCCCACGGAGAATTTACGAAGATGAAAAATGAAACGGCTTAAAGGCACTGACCTTTTCCTATACAAAACTGTTCACAATCCTTTCTGCTATTTCACAGGGATTAACACGAGAACAGTCAACGAATTCCTTCCGAATGAGGATCAGACAAGGTCGAACCTGTTTCACCGTCGAAATCGACTTTCCTCGATCTTTTAGCTCCCGAACTCCAATCTTCACTCTCCACTGATTCTCAACTGGCAGTATTATAAAGAAACTGCTGGCAATGACATTTTAAACTTTAGGCATTAAATAAAACTCCATCTTTCAACTAAACTGTGTCATAATATTGAACCACGCAGTGGCATGGAGTCAAAATGACAAATCCAGCACGAACTGCCCCTCCTCACAGGGAGGGGTCTCCTTTCATACCCTGTAAAAAAAAACCTGTCACATGACCTCTACTGGCAGGAAAATGACATCACTCCACCATCACAAGACCATTACCTTAAGTCCAGTATAGCTTCAACACCACTGTCACATGACAAGTACACCACTGTCACGTGTCACTGGTACGTAACAATTGAAATACCTTTAAGTTCCAACCTGCTAGCAATCTCAGATACATCACTCTTTTTTGCTTTTGCTAATAACTCCAGGTCTGGCAATGCCACAAAGTTGTCAATATTCATTGTTGCCGAATACCACCCATATACCAATCAAGCAAAAGAATCAGGTATTCCCCTTTTCCAAATCAGACTGAGAATCAAACAAGCATCTAAGCACAAAAACGGACCATATCCCGAGAACCCGCAATTGTTATGGTACTGCAACAATGAATATAGAATTGAGACAGGTTTTTTTTATAAACAAATTAAACATTTATTTAAACTCAGCTCAACAAATGAAAAGTAAACAAATGGCTAACTTAACTGGAAGTTAACTGCTATACGGCAACTCAAACAGTTCTTAAAGCGATAATTGCAAACACAGTCAGAAAGTGATAACTATAAAAGAACAAGCGATTTAGACAGTCAATTAGGAGAGACTTTCCTGAAGTAACGAATTCCTGACGTTACTGCTGAGTCCAGCCAAAATATGCCTTGCCTGAAGGATTTACGACAAAGGAAATAAAAATGGCTTAAAGAAACTGACCTTCTCCTTGGCGAATAACACTGCCCCAATCCTTTCTGCTCTTACAGCAGGGATTATCTCAGATGAAGGTTACTACCTTCTGAACGAGGATTCAATAAGGTCGATCCCGTATTACTGCCGATGACATCAACTTTATTCAATCCTTCGAGTCTCCGTACTTCAATAAATTCTTCATTCTCCAACTGGACTAAAACTGGCAACATTGTGGTGAAACTACCGGCAATAACCTTTGAGACTTATGACAGAAAGCAATGTTCCACTTTAAAACAAAACTGCATCATGAGATGAATACGCAGTATAACAGAGTAACTGACTAATTAAACAATGAACTAACCTGCATGACCACAAAGCTTCCCTGTTTTATACCTGTTGGAATAGGTCATCGCATGACCTCTCACTGGCGGGAAAATTATATCATGTGACCTCACACTGGCGGGAAATTACCTCACCCTGGCGGGAAATTACCTCACCCCCCACCATCATACATCATACTCATCAGATACTAAATTACATCATGGTCATAAGACAATCACAAGATAACCATGGGGTATGTAACAGCAGTGAGAAGGCCAGCTTTCTTAAACTATACACAATTATCTGTCGGCAAGAAACACCGCATACAACTACAAAGTAAGAACATTTACTAATTTCAGCTTTAACAAAGTTATTAGGAGGAAAAGAAAAGGGAACGTTAAAAGGGCCCATTACAATTAATCCTGTCTAAATTGTTGGAGCTCATATCTTCCAAAAGCTGGGAATGACTGTTACTCACGGCGCCGAATTCTCATCACCATCACCAGTAAAACTGCTCATCTTGGACTCCTTCGACCCGCGCAGCACTCCTTGCAATCGCGTCTCGCTGTCTGATTGAATCCTAGGGGCGTCTTTGCTGATTTTCTCTTCTCTCCATCTCCCACCAGAACGACCACGACTCCCACAAGTTTCCGTCATGAATCTCTCTCGGCCCAACTTTCTCCCAAACCTTCTCCCAATACCAACATTCTGAAGGGCTGATGCAATATTCCTAAATCAAATGTTACAGGCACTTACCTTTAACCTAAATGCAAACACTACCAGCAGGACACTCTGCTTCTGCAGGCAGCTACTGAATGAAATACATAGAACATAGAATAGTACAGCACATTACAGGCCCTTCAGCCACAATGTTGTGCCAACCCTCAAACCCTGCCTCCCATATAACCCACCACCTTATATTCCTCCATGTACCATCTAGTAGTCTCTTAAACTTCACTAGTGTATCTGCCTCCACCACTGACTCATTCCACGCAACCACCCATACTGACTCAAAAGAGGATCCTGCTACATTACCCACCCTTCCTGTAGCTGTAATAATATCCCTGACCAGTAATGCCACCCCTCCTTCCCGTCCCCTCCCCCCTATCCCTTTTAAAGCACTGAAATCCAGGAATATTGAGAATCCATTCCTGCCCTGGTGCCAGCCAAGTCTCTGTAATGGCCATAATTCCATGTATGTATCCAAGCTCTCAGTTCATCACCTTTATCACAGTTCATACCCTGCAGCATGAGCAATAAAAGTCTTAAAGCAGGTTGTTATAGAGGGGGAGGTGGAGCCGTTGGATATCTGGGGACATACTCTTACCAATGACATAGGTAGGAAAAGAAAAGAGGTCCTGAAGAGAGAATTTAGAGAACTAGGTAGAAGACCCCAGGATAGTAATTTCTGGATTGCTGCCACCAGTGTCACTCGCCAGTGAGGGTAGAAACCACGTGATTTGGCAGATAAATGCGTGGCTGGTGCAGGGGGGCAGGGCTTCAGTTTCTTGGATCATTGGGCTCTCTTCTGCAGAAGGTATTACCTGTATAAAACTAACAGGTTGCACCTGAGCCTGAAGGGACAAAATGTTCTCGCGGGCAGGTTTGATAGAGCTGTTGGGGGCTGTTTAAAGAAATTTGGCTGGGGGCAGGCGGGCAGGGGGGACAGGTGGGAACCGGAGTGAAGGAACTCAAGATAGGATGCTTGGTTAAAAAAAAACAAAGATAGTATGCTGTCAGACTGTCAAGGAAGGCAGACAGATGATAGAACAAAATTGCTGCCAGCAGGGTGAGTATCAGCACATTTGGGATGCAGAATCAAAAAGGCTGGTAAATTCAGCACCCAAGCTGTGATATCTCAATGCACAGAATATAAGAAATAAGGCTGGACTTCTACAGATCATCAGGTATGATGTACAGTGTTTTAAGTGTGAAGTGGTTCATTTTGGTAGGTCAAATATAATGGCAGAATATAGTATTAATGGTAAGACTCTTGGCAGTGTGGAGGATAAAAGGCAATGTTTAGGTTCACTCCGTGGCTAAGAAGGCATATGGTGTATCGGCCTTCATCAACCATGGAATTGAATTCAGGAGCTGAGAGGTAATGTTGCAGCTATATAGGACCCTGGTCAGACCCCACTTGGAGTACTGTGCTCAGTTCTGGTCGCCTCACTACAGGAAGGATGTGGAAACCATAGAAAGGGTGCAGAGGAGATTTACAAGGATGTTGCCTGGATTGGGCAGCATGTCTTATGAGAATAGGTTGATGAACTCAGCCTTTTCTCCTTGGAGTGACGGAGGATGAGAGGTGACCTGATAGAGGGCTATGAGATGATGAGAGGCATTGATCGTGTGGATAGTCAGAGGCTTTTTCCCGGGGCTGGAATTATTGCAAGGACGAGGCTGAGGACAAACCCAAGTGCAGGACACAGGCGCGGAGGCAGAGACATGAGGCGTTAGCTCCGTCGCGAACGGGGAACCGGTATCCAGAAGAGTCTTTACACGGAGACAAGGTTTACGTAGAGTATCCAGGAAATTATGCGGAAGCTTAGAACTGACAGTCCTAAGGAATCAGGAAACAAGGTTTACTCACACTCGAGTTGACCAACGAACTGGCAAAGCATGGCTGTGATGCCGGAGTTTTATCCTACGTTCGCTAATGGGAACCAGGTGTGCTGTAATTAGTGGAACTGGGAATGATTGGACATCAGACGAGGAGATTAAGGCCCAATTAAGGAGGTAATAGCAAGATGGGGAATTTCCAGACGGGACCATAGAACCGTAGAACTCTACATCACAGTGCAGGCCCTTCAGCCCTCCATGTTGTGTCAAAGCATATAATCCTTAAAAAAAGTACTAAACCCACACTTCCCCATAACCCTCCATTTTTCTTTCATCCATGACAGAAATGGTTGTCACAAGAGGACACAGGTTTAAGGTGCTGGGGAGTAGGTACAGAGGATATGTCAGGGGTAAGTTTTTACGCAGAGAGTGGTGAGTGCGTGGAATGGGCTGCCAGTGACAGTGGTGGAGGTGGATACGATAGGGTCTTTTAAGAGACTTTTGGATAGGTGCATGGAGCTTAGAAAAATAGAGGGCTGTGGGTAAGCCTAGTAATTTCTAAGGTAGTGACATGTTCGACACAACTTTGTGGGCTGAAGGGCCCGTATTGTGCTGCAGGTTTCCTATGTTTCTATGTTGTAGCTATCACTGAATCACAGCTGAAAGATGGTCGTAATTGGGAGCTGAATGTCCAAGAATTCATGTTGTATTGGAAGGGTAGGAAGAGAGGCAGAGGCGGTGGCATAGCTCTGCTGGTAAAGAATGGCTTCAAGTCATTAGAAACACATGATATAAGAATGTTAAGTTGGATTGAGTTAAAAAAACTACAATTGTTAAATGACCCTGGTGGCAGTTATATACAGGCCTCCCAAAAGTAGCTGGGAGGTGGACCACAGATTACAATGGTAAATAGAAAAGGTGTGACAAAAGAACAATATTGTTATAGTCATGGGAGATTTTAACATACAGGAGAACTGGGAAAATCAGGTTGGCAATGGATCTCAAGAGAGTGAGTTTGTTGAATTGCCTATAAGAAGGAATTTGGAGAGATTTGTCATTGAGCTTACGAGGGGATCAAGCTATTCTGAATTGGGTGTAATGAACCAGAGGTGTAAAGGGAGAACAAGGAAAAAGAACCTCCAGGAGGCAGTGATCATAATATTGGTTGAGTTAAACTTGAAATCTGATTATGAGAAAGTAAAATCTGATGTGCCAGTATTTCAGTGGACTAAAGGAAATTATAGTGGTATGAGAGATGAGTTGGCCACGGTAGATTGGAAGGAGCAGGCAAAGATGACTGCAGAGCAGCAATGGAATGAGTTTCTAGGAAAATTGAGGAAAGTGCAGGTTAGATGTCTTCCAAAAACAAACACATACTCAAATGCTAAAATAGTACAACCGTGGCTGACGAAGCACATCAAAACTGATGTAAAAGCAAAAGAGACAGCATACAACAAAGCAAATATTAGCGGAAAGATAGAGGATAGGAGAACTTTTAAAACCTGACAGACAGCAATTAAAAGAATTATTAGGAGGGAAAAGATTAAATATGAAAGCAAGATAGCAAACAATATCAAGGTAGATAGAAAACACTTTTTTCAAGAATGTAAAAAAAAAGAAATGAGAGTGGATTTAGGACTGTGAGAAAATGATAACAGAGGGCAAGGAGATGGTGAATGAACTAAATAAGTATTTTGTATTAGTCTTCACTGTGGAAGACATGAACAGTGTGTCAGATGTTGAAGGGTGTGAAGGAAGAGAAGTGAATGCAGTTATCATTACAAGGGAGAAAGTGTTCAAAAAGCTGAAAGACCTAAAGGTACATAAGTCACCTGGACAAGATGAGCTGCACACTAGTGTTCTGAAAGAGGTAACTGTAGAGATTGTGGAGGGATTAGTAATGATCTTTCAAAAGCCATTGGACACTAACATATGTCACTCCACTCTTAAAGAAAGGCAGAAGGCAGCAGAAATGAAATTATAGACCAGTTAGCCTGACCTCAGTGGTTGGGAAGATGTTGGAGTCAATTGTTAAGGATGAGGTTATGGAGTACTTGGTGGCACAGGACAAGATAGATCAAAACCAGCATGGTTTCACTCAGATAAAATGTTACCTGATAAACCTGTTGGAATTCTTTGAGGAGATTACAAGTAGAATACATAAAGGGGATACACTGGATGTTGTATATTTGGACTTTCAGAAGACCTTTGACAAGGTGCCACACATGAGACTGCTTATCAAGTTAGGAGTCCGTGGTATTACAGGAAATTTACTAGCATGGTTAGAGCATTGGTTGATTGTTAGGAGGCAGCGTATGTGAATAAAAGGATCCTTTTTGAGTTGGCTGCCAGTGACTAATGGTGTCGATGTCGGTGTCGTTTCATTTTATGCTGTATATCAATGATTTAGATGGTAGAATAGATAACTTTGCTGCCAAGTTTGCAAATGATACAAAAATTGGTGGAGGGGCAGGAAGTGTTGATGAAACAGGTAGGCTGCAGAAAGACTTAGACAGATTAGGAGAAAGGGAAAGAAAGTGGCAAATGAAATACAACATTGGAAAATGCATGATCATGCACTTTGGTAGTAGAAATAAAAGTGCAGACAATTTTCTAAATGGAAAAAAAATCCAAAAAGCTGAGATGCAAAGGGACTTGGGAGTCCTTATGTAGATCACTCCAAGGTTAACTTGCAGATTGAATTGGCGGTGAGGAAGGCAAATGCAATGTTAGCATTTATTTCGAGAGGTCTAGAATACAACAGCAGGGATATGATGCTGAGGCTTTATCGGGCACTGGTGAGACCTCACCTTGAGCATTGTGAACTGATCTGGGCTCCTCATCTAAGAAAATATGTGCTGACTTTGGAGAGGATTTAGAAGAGGTTCACAAGGATGATTCTGGGAATGGAGTTACCATACGAGGAACGTTTGATGGCCTTGGGTCTGTACTCACTGGAATTCAGAAGGATGAGAGAGGATCTCATTGAAACCTTTCGAATGTTGAAAAGCCTAGACTGAGTAGATGTGGAAAGGATGTTTCCCATGGTGGAGGAATCTAGGACAAGATGGCACAACCTCTGGATAGAGAGGCATCGATTTAAAACAGAGATGCAGAGAAATTTCTTGAGCCAGAGGATGGTGAATTTGTTCCCGCAGGTCGCTGTGGAGCCAGGTTGTTGGCTGTATTTAAGGCAGAGATTGGACAAAGGATTAAAGGTTATGAGAAGGCCAGGGTATGTGGCTGAGAAGGGGAAAAAGGATCAGCCATGACTGAATGGTGGAGTAGACTCGATGGTCCAAATGGCCTAATTCTATTCCTATGTCTTATGGTCTTATTATAATAGAATGATTTGGCAGCTGAATGTGTGGCTGAAGAACTAGGGCAGGGGAAGGGGTTCACGTTTATGGATCATGGAATCTATTCTGTACAGAAGGGTCGGGTTCCAATTGAACCCAAGGGGATCCAACATCCTAAGGTTGTTCAGTGGGTTTAAACTAATTCAGTGGGGTATATGAACGGGAGTGACAGTGCAGAAGTTGAGGCAATGTATGGGGAGATGCCTAGTAAGGAGAAGCTGATGATAAGGCAAAATTGCAATCAACTGGATGAGTTGCAACGCAAAGGATGGACAAAACTGAAAAGTGCAAATGCAGAACAGAAGATGTTATAATTAAATGCACACAGTATACGGAATAAGGTAGATAAACTTGTAGCACAATTATAGATTGGCATGTATAATGTAGATACTACTGATACAAGGCTGAAAGAAGACCATAGCTGGGAGCTTAATGTGCAAGGATCCACATTGTATTGAAAGGGTATGCAGGAAGGCAGAGTGCATTGCTCTGCTGGTAAAAAAAAATGTCAAATAACTAGCAAGAGATGACATTGGGTCTGTTGGTGTTGATTCATTGTATCATTGTGGATAGAGCTAAGAAACTGCAAGGGTTAAAAGAGACTGATGGGAGTGATATAGAGTAGTATATCAAGGATGTGGTAGTAAGGGTAGTAAGGATGTGGTCTAAAAATCACAACAGGAGATAGAAAATGCACACCAAAAGAGCAATGTTACAACAGACATGGGAAATTTCAATATGAGGTTGGTGCTGGACTTCAGGAGAAGGAATTTCTAGTATGCCTTTTTTTTTTAATGCTGTTACCTATTCAGCAACAATAAATATATGAGTTAGGCAAGTGTTTATATAAGAAATAACACGTTTATTAAACACTGAAAGCAAACCCCCCAAAAGTAAACAAACACTAACGTAACCGGAAATCAGCTGCTGTGCGGCAGCTTAAACAGTTCTTAAAGCGATGCAGCTCAAACAGTTCTTAAAGCGATGTTGCAGTAACAGTTCTTTAAAGCAGTATTGCCAAAAGTTCAAAATGCTCACAGTCCATTTAAGAGGAGAGACTTTTAAAGACTATTTAAATTCTCTTTCACGTTGTTTTGCTTCGATCCCTGATGTCGAACTTTTCCCATGAAGAATTTACAGAACGAAATGGCTTAAAGGCACTGACCTTTCCTTTATCACACTGTCCTCAATCTTCTGCTATCCTGCAGAAATTAACACGAATAAGGATTCCTTCCGAATAAGGATTAAACAAGGTCGAACCATTTCACCATCGAAAATCGATTCTCCTCGATCTTTAACTCCCGAACTCCGATCTTCACTCTCCACTGATTCTCAACTAGCAGTATTGTAAAGAAACTGCTGGCAATGATCTTTTAAACTTTAGGCATTAGATAAAACTTTATCTTTCAACTAAACTGCGTCATCACATTAAATCACGCAGTGGCATGAAGTCAACATGGCAAATCCAGCCACGAACTGCCCCTCCTCACAGGGTGGGGTCTTCCTTTTATAACCTGTAAAAAAAACCTGTCACATGATCTCTACTGGCGGGAAAATGACATCACTCCACCATCACAAGACCATTACCTCGTCCGGTATAGCTTCAACCCCAGTCACGTGACAAGGGTACCACTGTCATGTGTCACGAGTACGTAACACCTCCCTCCAAAAAAAAACATTTTTGGTCTGACGAGAACAAAAATTTTTAACAATTGCTTACAAGAAAAACAAATGTATAAATTTTATAACATACATAATATACAATACCATCATATAACAGCTTATAACTCACAATACAGTAGGAGTGTTACAATTGAAAAGAAAACTACTCCATAAAAAAATTGCATTGTACATGCAACATCGAGATAGACAACCACAGTGGCATGTCCAAATTCACTCTTAGCTAAATTAATAGTTAAGTTAGCTTTTGAAAGTGTTTCAAACAAGTTCTCCACCGCAATAATGTGTGCTTCCCAAGTATCATTTCCTGTCACTCAATCATCAATATAAGCATCAGTATCTTTCAATCCCTGAATCACAGAGTTAATCATCCTCTGGAAAGTACCTGGGGCATTTTTCATCCCAAATGGAAGAACATTATATTCATATAGCCCAGATGGAGTCACAAATGCAGAAATCTCTCTACCTCTGTCCGTTAATGGAACACACCAATACCCTTTCAATAAATCAATCTTTGTAAGGAACTTTGCTTTTCCAACTTTATCTACATAATCATCTAATCTAGGAATTGGATATGCATCTGTTTTCATTACAGCATCCACCTTCCTATAGTCCATACAAAACCTAATACTACCATCTGGTTTTGGCACCATAACCATGGTGAACTCCAATTCGAGTTAGAATGTCTAATAATATTATTCTCTAACATATATTCAATTTCTTTCTCAGCAAATTCACATTTTTCTATGTTCATCCTATATGGATGTTGATTGATAGATTTGGCATCTCCAACATCTACATCATGTGAAGCTATAGTAGTCCTTCTTGGAACATCTGGAAACAACTCCTTATATTTGAAAATTAATACCTTCACCTGTTGTTTCTGCTCTAGCTGTAAATGTGCTAATTTCTCATCAATATTTTCCAGAATGGTTGAATTTGGTAACCTAACAGAAACAATGTTGGATTTAGAATGAAAGTCAGATGAATCATCTATCATATTCCTAGTTAAATCAAACTCATTCTCACTAACCACAACAGTCACAGTATCAGATTGTTTCTCATAATATGGTTTTATCATATTTATATGGCAAGGTTGTGTTGACCTTCTACGATCTGGAGTTTTAATCACGTAATCCACATCATTGATTTTAGACACAATGTCATAAGGACCATGAAATCCAGCTTGTAAAGGATTTGTCTGCACTGGGAAAAGAACCAACACCTCATCTCCAGGCTTAAACATCCTCATCTTAGCTTTTTTATCATACCATGTCTTCATTTTCTCCTGAGCCAACTTTAAATTTTTCTTGGCTAAGCTACAAGCTTTATGTAACCGGTCCTTAAATTTCAAAACATAGTCCAACAAATTAGTGTGTACTTTCTTACTAATCCACTGTTCTTTCAATAAAGCTAAAGGTCATCTAACTCTATGCCCAAATACAAGTTCAAATGGACTAAAACCTAAAGATTCCTGTACCGATTCCCTTACTGCAAATAAAAGTAAGTTTATACCCTCATCCCAGTCACTTTCATTTTCCACACAATATGTCCTAATCATATTCTTGAGGGTAAAATGAAACCTCTCCAAGGCACCTTGTGACTCTGGATGGTATGCAGACGAACTGATTTGCTTAGCTCCCAATTTATAAACTATCTGTTCCAGATATAAAATTACTGCCTTGATCAGTTTGTATTTCCTTAGGTAATCCAAAATAAGTAAAGAATTTTATAAAAGCCTTTATCACAGTTTTAGCTTTTATATTCCTAAGTGGTACTGCCTCTGGAAACCTAGATGAAGTACACATGATAGTCAACAAATACTGATAACCAGTTTTTGTCTTTGGTAATGGACCAACACAATCTACAATAACTTTAGAAAACGGTTCACCAAATGCTGGAATAGGTTGTAATGGAGCTACTGGTGTAACCTGGTTTGATTTACCCACAATTTGACAAGTATGGCACGTTTTACAAAACATCGCCACATCTTTTCTTAGACCAGGCCAGTAAAAATGTTTTAAAATCTTGTCCACAGTTTTCCTTACCCCTTGATGTCCACCTAAAGGCACACTATGAGCTAAAGTCAAAATCTCATTTCGATAAACTTTCGGGACAACTACCTGGTAAACAACATTCCAATCCTCACTTGCAGGAATTGTAGGCGATCTCCACTTCCTCATCAACACTCCTTTTTCCAAGTAATATCCTACTGGCACCTTCTCAATTTCACTACCTAGTAAAGCTTGCTCTCTTAATTTTATAATCTCAGGGTCTCTATTCTGCTCTGCTATCATCTCCTTCCGAGACAGAGATAAATCTTCATAGTCAGACTTACTCCAAGAATCTTGTTCAAACAACGAAGGTAAGAAAGTCTCTGACACATCCTCAAAACTCGAATCCTGAGTTGAACAGTTCTGAGTAACAACCTCATTCTGCGCATCAATCTTTTTAGCCATAGCTCTAGTCACAACACAGGAAGAATCTGTGTTAGAATTCAACTCTGGTTCCTCTGACTCCATTGTCAAATGTACTTCAGGAAAAACTTGTCCACCTGTAATCCTACTTTAACAAATCCTGTAACTAACCCTGACTTTAAATTTACTTTATGTAAATGTACAGGCATAAAATCACTCCCAACACCTCTTATGTAATTTACCTCACCAGTATCAGACTCTTCATTAAACTTCAACACATTGTCTAACATCAGTGATTGAGAAGCTCCAGTATCCCTAAGGACTTTTATTGGCACCAGAGTTGATCCTTCTTTCAAAGATACATACCCCTCAGTTATAAAATGATCATATCCCTTTCTAACTTGGTCAGACTCTAACAAAGTGTCATTTGTGTTTATCAAACCCTGTAACTTTACAGGTGCTTCAGTTTGTTGCACACAAGAATCTGGAACTGCTTCCTTCTCCTTCTTTTTCAATCTGAAACAATTAGCTATTACATGGCCAGGCTTCTTACAATAGTTACAAATAAGACCAAATTGTCTTTCCTTCACAGGCTTTCCTTCCTCCTTACCTTTCTCATTAACTTCTGATTTAATTTTTGATTTACCTTGAGTCTCCGTGTTATTTTTCCTCTTAAAATTTCTGCCCTGAGGAAATTTATTCTTATGAATTAAAACATACTCATCAGCTATTCTAGCACAGTCCTGCAATTTATCAGTATCCCTCTCATTTAAGTAGGTCCTTACTTCAACAGGAATGCTTCTTTTAAATTCCTCCATTAAAATCAGCTCTCTCAATGTATCACAGTCCCCATTTACATTTTTAGAAGAAACCCATCTCTCAAAACACACAGCTTTATCATAGGCAAATTCCACGTAAGTTTTTTCCACAGACTTTTTCAAACTTCTGAATCTTTCCCTATAAGCTTCTGGGACTAATTTTTTATGCTTTTTGAATATGCATTTTCACAATATCATAATCAAGGGCTTGTGCAGCAGTTAAAGCTGTGTAAACTTGTTGTGCTTTACCTTTAATTACACTCTGTAACAACACTGACCATTTATCTCTCGGCCACTCTGACATCCGAGCAATAGTTTCAAAATGTTGAAAATATCTTTCCGCTTCTGTTTCACTAAATGGAGGGATCAATTTAATTTCTTGACTAGCAACAAACGGTTTTCTAGAACCAGAAGACTGATTCCCAGACCTTAATTCTGACATTGCATATTCAAATTCCCTCTTCTTTTGATCAGTTTCTAACTTACAACGGTCCAATTCTGCTTTACTTTGTTCCAACCTCATTTGTTCGATTTGCAACTGCATCTCCAGATTACTTATTGGAAATGATTCTAAAATAGATTCAGCAAAAACACACGAATCCACATAGTGTGACACGATTTTTCGCTGTATAACAGCCTTAGATGTAGCCTGCAAAATACCTTTAAGCTGCAATTTACTAGCTATCTCAGACACCTCAGTCTTCTTCGCCTTCACTAATAACTCCGCATCTGGTGAAACCAGAAACTCATTAATATTCATTGTTACCAAATACCACTCACAAGCCAATCAAACAAAAGAATCGAGTATTCCCCTTTACCAAAACACCGATTCAAAAGTTAGCAAGCATTTAAACTCAAACGAACCAATCCAGACCTAGCCCCCAGATTTATGTTATGTATTCAGGCAACAATAAATATATGAGTTAGGCAAGGGTTTATATAAGAAATAACATGTTTATTAAACACTGAAAGCAACCCCCCCAAAAGTAAACAAACACTAACGTAACCAGAAATCAGCTGCTGTGCGGCAGCTCAAACAGTTCTTAAAGCGATGTTGCAAAAACAGTTCTTTAAAGTAGTATTGCCAAAAGTTCAAAATGCTCACAGTCCATTTAAGAGGAGAGACATTTCAAGACTATTTAACTTCTCTTTCACGTTGTTTTGCTTCGATCCTCGACGTCAAACTTTTCCCACGAAGAATTTACGAAATGAAATGAAATGGCTTAAAGGCACTGACCTTTCCTTTATCACTCTGTCCTCAATCTTCTGCTATCCCACAAAGATTAACATGAGAACAGTCAACGAATTCCTTCCGAATAAGGATTAAACAAGGTCGAACCCGTTTCGCCATCGAAAATCGATTCTCCTCGATCTTCTATCTCCCAAACTATGATCTTCACTCTCCACTGATCCTCAACTAGCAGTATTGTAAAGAAACTGCTGGCAATGACCTTTTAAACTTTAGGCATTAAATAAAACTTTATCTTTCAACTAAACTGCGTCATCACATTAAATCACGCAGTGGCATGAAGTCAACATGGCAAATCCAGCCACGAACTGCCCCTCCTCACAGGGTGGGGTCTTCCTTTTATAACCTGTAAAAAAAAACCTGTCACATGATCTCTACTGGTGGGAAAATGACATCACTCCACCATCACAAGACCATTACCTCAAGTCCAGTATAGATTCAACCCCAGTCATGTGACAAGGGTACCACTGTCATGTGTCACGAGTACGTAACAATGCATTTTCTACAACACTACAAATAAAAAAAACCCAAAAACAAAGTAGAAAATTAGTACAGTGCAAGATAAATATACAATAGTAATATAATACAAAATAAGATGATTGAGAAAGCACCCAAGTTGAAGTCATGTAAAGTTAGTGTCCTCCCCAAGCCCAACAAAAAAAAACTCCAGACCAACCAAAACAAAATGTAGAAAATATAAATCAGAACATTCAACCCCCTAAAACTGTAAATACACTTGAAAACAGAAGATAATAATGCCTACTACCAAAAAAAGAGCTGAAAGCAAGGGACTGAAAAAAAAACTTGAGGAAAATTATGAAAATACTCAATAAAAGGTCCCCAGACCTTATGAAACTTTATATCCGAATTAAGAATTGAATAATAGATTTTTCAAGGTCTAAACAGGACATGATGTCGTTAAGCCATTGAGCATGTGTGGGCGGGGCAACATCTCTCCATCTAAGGAGGATTAGACGTCCAGCCAGGAGAGAAGCAAAAGATAATATTTGACATTTAGTCGAACTCAAGCGTATGTCTGTCTCACCCAAGAAACCAAACAGAGCAATTAAAGGGTTAGGTTCTAAGTGGTGATTTAGAATACAGGATAAGGTTATAAAAACATCTTTCCAAAATTTCTCTAAGCTGAGGACAGGTCCAGTACTTATGAATAAGAGAGGCCTCACCACTTTTGCATTTATCACAAAGAGGACTAATATTAAGGTAAAATCGAGATAATTTAGATTTGGACATATGGGCTCTATGAACAATCTTAAACTGTAAAAGACAGTGGCGAGCACAGAGAGAAGTTGAATTAACCGATTTGAGAATCGAGTCCCAAATCTCATCAGATAAAGGGTTATTTAAGTCATGCTCCCAAGCCATTCTGATTTTATCCACAGGGGCAAGCCGTAAGGATACTAATTTATCACGGATAAAGGATATTAAGCCTTTACCCAGTGGATTAATAGAAAGAAAGAAATCCATAGCATTTTTCTCGGGCATTTCAGGGAAGTTGGGAATTAAAGCGTTGATAAAGTGTCTGATTTGGAGATATCTAAAGAAATGGGCATTAGGCAGATTGAACTTAGCAGAGAGCTGTTGAAAGGATGCGAAGCGATTATCGATAAAAAGATCTTCAAAATGCCTAATGCCCTTCTATACCAATCATAGAATGTTGAATCATACATAGTAGGTAGAAAAAGATGATTATGTAAGATAGGACTAGAAAGGGAAAAACCATAAAATTTCCTAAACTGGGCCCATATTCGCAAAGTATGTCTAACAAGAGGATTAACAATTAGTCTAGACAAACTACTAAGGAGTGCAGAACCAAGAAGTGCAGAAATAGATAGATCTTTAGTGGAATTCAGCTCCATTGCTACCCAATTAGGGCACTCAGATTGGCTATGAGAAAAAGACCAGAAGATAGTGCAATGAATGTTAGCTGCCCAGTAGTATAAACAAAAATTAGGTAAGCCCATGCCACCCTCTTTTTTAGATTTTTGAAGATAAACTTTATTAATTCTAGAATGCTTATTCTTCCACAGATAGGACAAAATAATAGAGTCTAAGGAATCAAAAAAGGTTTTAGAAATCAAAATTGGAATGGATTGAAATAAATATAAAAATTTAGGGAGAACATACATTTTAATTACATTAATATGACCTACCAAGGTCATAGATAGAGGTGGCCATTGTGACAGACTCTATTTTGTAGTGTATAAAAGATTGGTCATGAAAAAGATCTTTAAGCTTCCTTGTAACTGTAATACCAAGGTAAGTAAATTGATTATGAACTACTTTAAAGGGAAGGTCACGAAATGCTAATACTTGTGCTTCTTTATTAATTGGGAAAAGTTCACTCCTATGTAAATTAAGTTGATAGCCAGAAAACTGGCTAAATTGATCAAGAAGTGAAAACATTGGAGGTAAGGATGTGGACGGATTTGAAATAAAAAGTAATAGATCATCAGCATAAAGAGAAACTTTATGCTCAACACCCCGCCTCCAAATCTCGGTCAATTCAGGACAGCTTCGGAATGCTATCGCTAGAGGTTCTACAGCCAAATCAAAAAGAAAGGGACTTAAAGAGCAACCTTGATGGGTGCCATGTTTAAGGTTAAATAACTGGGATTGCTGAGAATTAGTCAAAACAGAGGCGGTAGGACATAGATATAGCAATTTGATCCAAGAGATAAAACTTTGACCAAGGTCAAATTTTTGTAAAACCTCAAAGAGGTTCCACTCTATACGATCAAATGCTTTCTCCACATTGAGGGAAATAACACATTCAGGAATACCAGTTGTAGGTGAATATAAAATATTAAATAAATGCCGTATGTTAAAAAAAGGAAGACGGTTTTTAATAAAACCAGTTTGATCATCAGAAATAGAGGGTATAACAGTTTCTAATCTATGAGCCAAAACTTTGGCCAAGATTTTAACATCAACATTAAGCAAAGAGATCGGCCTGGACGAGGAACACTCTGTTGGGTCTTTACCCTTTTTTTTAATAAAAAAGGGTTATTTATTTATTAGAATGCCTTTTAGAGCAGCTCATGGTTGAACCCACAAAGGGATCAACTATTCTGGATTGGGTGTTGTGCAACTAACCAGAATTGTTAAGAGAACCCTTAGGGGAAGCTTTTAAATAATAGCAGAAGGCAACTAAGAAGTCATTAAGAAGGAAAAGGTAAAATACAAAAGTATGCGAGCCAATAATATTAAAGTGGTTTTCAAAAGTTTCTTCAGATACATAAAAGAGAGGCAAGAGTGGATATCGGACTGCTGGAAAATGATGCTGGAGAGGTAGTAATTAGGTTCAAGGAAAAGGTGGACCAACTGAATAAGTATTTGCAGTCCTCACTGTGGAAGACACGAGCAACATTGTGGAAGTTTCAGATGACTTCCAGGGTCATGAAGTGTGTGAAGTTACCATTACTAGGGAGAAGGTTCTTGGGAATCTGGAAGGTCTGAAGGTAGAGAAGTCACCTGGACCAGCTGGTGTACACCCCAAGGTTCTGAAGGAGGAGGTTGAAGAAATTGTGAAGGCATTAGTATTGATCTTTCAAGAATCACTAGATTCTGGAATGGTTTCAAAGATTGGAAAATTGCAAATGTCACTCCACTCTTCAAGAAGGGAGAGAGGCAGAAGAATGGAAACTATAGGGCAGTTAGTCTGATCTCGAGGATTGGAAAGATATCAAGGGTGTGCTTTTCAGGTACTTGGAGGCACATGATAAAATAGGTCATAGTCAGCATGAGAAAATTTTGACTGACGAATCTGTTGGAATTCTTTGTAAAAATAACAAGCAGTATAGACAAAGGAGAATGAGTTGATGTTGTGTTATTGGATTTTCAGAAGACCTTTTACAAGGTGCCACACACGAGACTGCTTAACAAGCTATAAGCTGATGGGTATTACAGGAAACATTCTAGCATGGATAAAGCTGTGGCTGACTGGCAGGAGGAAAAGAGCGGGAATAAAGGGAGTTTTTATGGTTGGCTGCCGGTGACCAGGAGTATTCCACAGGAGTCTGTGTTGAGACTAATCCTTTTATGTTATAAGTTAATGATTTGGATTATGGAACTGATGGTTTTTGTTGTAAAGTTTTCAGACCAGACAATGATATATGGAGGGGCAGGTAGTTTTAAGGAAGTAAAAGGGCGACAGAAGGCGTTAGACAGATTAGAAAAATGGGCAAAGAAATGGTTGATGGAACAGAGTGTCAGTGAGTGTATGGTCATGTACTTTGATTATAGACTATTTTCTAAACGGAGAGAAAATTCAAAACCCAGAGGGCCAAAAGGACTTGAAAGTCCTTGTTCAGGATTCATAACTGTAAATTTGCAGGTCGAGTCTGTAGTGAGGAAGGCAAATGTGGTGTTAGCTTTCATTTCAGGAGGATTAGAATATACAACTTGTCACGTACCCCATGACTGGGTTACCAACCAGCAGAAATGGAATGATATGTTGGAGTCTGGTGGTACTGTAAATAAAAGTGTTTATTAGTAAACTAAGTATCACAGTACAATAAAATGCAAATATACACATAAAACAGGTTACCAATGGAATATACAGAAGTGTGGAAATATAAATCAAAACCAAGCTCTATCAAAGCCTAGGGGTAAATGAATAGTCTTATGATGATACAGAGTTCAGTTCAGTTCGGTGTAGTTTAAGTCGAGGTAGTTGCTGTTGTACCGTTGGTAGGGGGGGGGGGGGGGAGAGAGAGAGAGAGAGAGCTGAGCAGCTGCAACAGGCAAACCTTATGTTGTCTTCTTGTTCTGTTGTCGTCATCGACTATGACCCCGCTGTTCCAGGCTAGACCATTCTTCAATGATGAGCTTGTCACCCAGGCGAAGGTGGAGACACACACAAGCCCCCACCGGTCTGCCTTCACACACTGTGAGCCTCTGATCGATATTCCGAACCCCCACCTTCCTGTGGGTGCACAATTCTCCTTCAGTGTCCAGTGGCGTGTCTGCCAATGTCTCAGCAGACTCCCTTTTTATCTCCCCTGACGGGGAACCAACTATCCATCATGTCCATCCCCCGGTGCCTCCTTGCTGTGTGAGCAGGGATCCACACAAACAAGCCAAATGTCCTTGGCGCGCTAAAGTCATCAATTAGCGATGGAGCCATAATACTAAATCATCCATGGAGCCATAACTTTAAATCTTTGTCTCTCGCTCTCTCTCTCTCTCTCACGTCTGCAGCAGGATGCCTCCCCCCCCCCCCCCCAATCTCTCTCTTTCTCTCTCTCTCGTTAGCAGCATAGTTCACAGGGGGGTTAACTCTGGACCCCATCTCCATCTGGTTTTCTCATCACACATAACACCCCCACCCTTAAAAATAATTCTTACTGGGGGGTAAAAATTCAATAGTAAGGCACGTTACAGAGTCTAATATAATACAGAAGTAGTCATTAACCAACAGAGTAACACGGATATAATTTCAAATCTATCACCTAGGTAAACAATCAGCAATTACATTGTCAGTCCCCTTTACAAGTTGTATCTTTCTATCAAATTCTTGTAACATCAGAATCCAACTTAGTAACCATCTATTCTTATCCTTCATGTTAGTCAAAAATACCAATGGATTGTGATCAATATAAACTATCAATGGCTTCTGTGTCGGTCAAATGTAAACCTCAAAATGCTGTAACGCCAGAATAAGTGACAGTAATTCTTTTTCCACAGTGGAATAACTTCTCTGGTGCACATTGAACTTCCAAGAGAAATAAGCCACTGGGTGTTGAATTTCGTCCTCAGCTCTCTGCAGTAACACCGCTCCTGCAGCCTCATCACTTGTGTCGGTTGCCAGGGAGAAGGGTTTCGAAAAGTCAGGTGCTTATAACACAGGGTGGTAACATAGTATAGTTTTCAGCCTCTCAAAGGCTTCTTGACAAGGATTACTCCACAGAAACTTTTCATTCTTTTGCAAGAGCTTTGTAAGAGGGAGGGCAATATCCGCAAAGTTCTTACAAACCTTCCGATAGTACCCCACCATTCCCAGAAACCTTCTCAGAGCCCTCTTATTAGTCAGGATGGGAACTTCAGAAATAGCCTGTACTTTAGCCTGCACAGGAGCCAGCTGCCCCTGACCTACCACATACCCCAGGTATGAGACCGTAGCGTGGCCGAACTCACTTTTGGCGAGGTTCACTGTGAGATTGGCTGCAGACAGCCATTTAAACAGTTCCTTCACGGCCACAATGTGCTCGTCCCACATATCACTCCAAACCACTAAATCGTCAATGTAAGCCCCTGTGTTCTTTAACCCTTTAATCACTGAGTCAATCATTCTCTGAAATGTCCCTGCAGCGTTTTTCATTCCAAAAGGCAATTCATTATACTCATAGAACCCTGATGGAGTGACAAATGCTTAAATTTCTCGAGCCCTATCAGTTAAAGGAACACACCAGTATCCTTTTAGCAAGTCAATCTTGGTGATGTATCTAGCCTTACCCACTCTATCAATGCAATCATCCTCCCTCGGGATAGGGTAAGCATCAGTCTTTGTGATGGCATTCACCTTCCTGTAATCTGTACAAAACCCTACACTACCATCAGGATTTGGGACAACCTCGCATGGAGATGCCCAGTCTGAGGAAGATTCCTGGATAATACCAGCAGCTGGCATGTGTTCAATTTCTTTTTCCACGAGCTTGCTCTTTTCTAAATTCATCCGATAGGGGTGCTGTTTAATAGGCTGGGCTGAAGTAACAATAACATCATGTACTGTTCCCTTGCATCACCTCGGAACGTCTGGACATAAATCTGCATGCCGGTTAATTAGCTTTGTCAGCTGCTCCCTCTGTTTAGGGGTTAAGTGAGAGACCTTATCAGCAAAGTTGGTCAAAACAACAGAGTTTTCTAGTCTGGTCGGCACTATGTTAATCTTTTCAACATGCTCTGGCCCCTCATTATCAATCCTTACAGCCTCATTTGTTTTTGTGACAGCACCGACTGGCGGGGCTTTTGGATCATGATAAGCTTTTAGAATACTTACGGGTACACACTGGCTCAGCTTCCTCCTATCAGGAGTTTCGAGAACATAGTTCAGAGAATCTATTTTCTTAATTACTTTGTACGGACCTTGGAAGCTCACCTGTAAGGGGTTGGTCACTAATGGGAACAGAACCAAGACCTTATCGCCCACTTGAAATATCTGTTCCTGTGCTCATTTATCATACCACTGTTTCATTTTAATTTGGGAGTCTCGTAGATTTTCCTTGGCAAAGTCACATATCCTGCTAAGCCTCTCTTGGAATTTCAAAACATAGTCAATTACATTGACTTGCACTGTCGGGTTCGACCATTTCTCTTTAAGTAACCTCAGAGGTCCTCTGGGCCTATGACTGAAAACGAACTCAAATGGGCTGTACCCCAGTGATTCCTGAACCGTGTCGCTCACTGCAAATAACAGAAGTGGCAATGCATCATCCCAGTCTCGAGTATTTTCCTGACAGTAAGTTTTAATCATGGTCTTTAAGGTCACGTGAAATTGTTCCAATGCCCCTTGAGATTCTGGGTGGTATGCAGAGGCCAAAATTTGTCTAGCTCCCATCTCGGACATCATCTGCCAGAATGTGCGGGACGTGAAGGTACTCCCCTGATCTGACTGAATCTGCCTAGGCAGCCATACCGTGGTGAAAAGTTTATGAGTGCCTTTACCACCACGGGAGCTTTGATGTTCCCCGGGGCACAGCCTCCGGGAATCTAGTGGCAGCACACATAATGGTCATCACAAACTGCCGCCCACTCGCCGTTCCAGGCAGAGGACCCACAAAATCCACAAAGACTCGGGAAAAAGGTTCCCCGAAGGTGGGTATCAGTCGAAGAGGTGCCTTAGGGATAGCCTGGTTCAGCTTTCCTACTACCTGACACATGTGACACCTTCTACAATAGTCGATAATATCCATCCTCATATTTGGCCAGTAAAAGTCTCTCATAACTCCATCTATGGTCTTCCTCACTCCCAAGTGTCCACCTAGGGGTATCTTACGGGCCAAGCTCAAAATTTCATCCCTATAAACCTTCGGAACCACCACCTGGTGTACAACCACCTAGTCCTCATCTGCCAGCATGTTGGTCAGCTTCCACTTTCTCATTAATACTCCCTCCTTCATAGAGTAGCCCACTGGTTCCTTCTTAATTCCCACTTCAGAGAGAGCTGTCTCCTTCAATGTCACCAGCTCCTCATCACATATCTGCTCCTTCATAAGTTCCTTCCTCACTAATGGTACGTCCACCTCCTCTCCCTCACTTTCGTTAGCTCCACTATCCTCTTTCTTCTCATCCTTCAACCCTCCTGGTATAAGGCTGGTAAAAACATCTCAGCTAAATCAACGCTGGACTCAGTTAAATTTGTGCCTGTCGCAGCCGCCTTTTTCGATATGCTGCGGGTTACTGCGCAGGCGGGATAGACCTTAGAATCTATGGGCGGGTCTTCAGCACTTACAGGCTTGCTCGTCAGCTTCACTGCTGAGGACACATCCCCAACTGCAAGATCATTACCGAGTGAGACATCCATGTCGTCCATCGGTAGTTCAGACCGCACCCCTATTGTGACTGGTCCAGATACCAAGTCACATTTCAGAAATATCTTGTGCAAAGGTACGGCCTCAGTCCCTTTTCCGATACCTTTTTTCACATTTACCTCCCCAGTCTCCGTCTCAGCACTGAATTCTAACACCTTCCTTAAGATCCTGACAAGCCCCAATGTCTCTACAGATCCACACTAGAACTAGGGTTGACCCCTCCTTTACAGATACCAACCCATCCGAAATAAATTGCTCGCACCCCTCTTGAACTCTCCTTCCTCATCAGTCTGTTGACCGGCTCAATGACCGGGTTGACCGGGTTGTCACCTTTTTTTTTCCTGTCTCCTTCTTCGGAGTCAGGCACTTAGATGCTATGTGACCATCCTTCCCACAATTACAACACGTAAAACTGGGAAACTTCCTTCCAGCCTGCTTTTCCTCCTCCTTACCCTTTCCACTAGTCCCCAGCTTATTCTCTGACTTAGCCGGTGGGTTTTCTCTACCATCCCTACTGCCTCTCTCGGAGCTCTTATTTGGAGGAAATTTTACCTTGTGGGATAAGACATACTCATCTGCTAACTTGGCAGTCGCAGACAGAGTCTCTGCCTCTTTCTCATTCAAGTAAGTCCTCATACCCTCAGGGACGCAACTTTTAAACTGTTCAATCAGCATCAACTGTTTCAGTTTATCAAAATCTCCATTGACTCCTCTTGAGGCACACCAACAATCACAATACATTTGCATCTCACAGGCAAACTCTAAATATGTGCGATCCCACGGCTTCCTCAAATTCTGGAACCTTTGGCAGTTTGCCTCTGAAACCAACTCGTAAATCCTCAGTATAGCCCCTTTTACTTCATCATAATCTTTAGCCTCATCCACAGACAATGCCGAATAGGCTTGCTGAGCATTCCCCTTAAAAACACTCTGTAACAGAACAGCACACTTCTCCTTTGGCCAGTTCTGATTCACAGCGACTTTCTCAAAATGCAGAAAATACCTATCGACATTCATCTCCTTGAATGGGGGTACCAACTTAACCTCCTGACTGGGTCTATTACCTGTCCCTCTTCCTGCAATGCCTTTAATTTTTCCAGCTCAAACTGCCTCTCTTTCTCCCTTTCACCTCTCTGCCTTTCAGCCTCTTCTCTTTCCCTCTCTGCCTCCAGCTTCCTTATCTGGAACTCATGTTCATACTTCATTTTCTCTGCCTGAAGCTGAACGTCAGCCTCAGGTTTTACCCTCAACAAACATCTCCAACACCTCCTCTTCGAATTTCCCCTCAGCTACGTAATGATGTGCTCTGAGCAGCTGTAACTGAGCCTTCTTCATACGAGTGGTCACCTTAATCTTTAACTTCCAAGCAATTCCCAGCAGTACCTCCCTCTTAGTCTCATCCAGCTCCTCAGGGGTTGGATCCACTACAAACTTATTAACCTCAAACTCCATTTCTGCTGATTTCCTTTTTGATTTCCCACACAACCAAATCAGATAAGGGAATGTACCCCAATCAATTTAACAGCACCCCCCATATCATAGTCAAATCTCAGATGAGCCCCCAATTTGTCACGTACCCTGTGACCGGGTTACCAAACCAGCAGAAATGCAAATATACATATAAAACAGGTTAGCAATGGAACATACAGAAGTGTGGAAATATAAATCAAAAACCAAACTCTATCAAAGTCTAGGGGTAAATGAATAGTCTTATGATGATGCAGAGTTCAGTTCAGTTCGGTTTAGTTTAAGTCAAGTTAGTTGCTGTTGTACCATTGGGGAGGGGGAGAGAGAGAGAGAGAGAGAGCTGAGCAGCTGCAACAGGCAAACCTTATGTTGTCTTCTTGTTCTGTTGTGATCACCGACTATGACCCCGCCGTTCCAGACCAGACTGTTCTTCAGTGATGAGCTTGTTACCCAGGCGAAGGTGGACACACACACAAGCCCCCACCAGTCTGCCTTCACACACTGTGAGCCTCTGATCGATCCTCCGAACCCCTACCTTCCTGTGGGTGCACAATACTCCTTCAGTGTCCAGTGGCGTGTCTGCCAATGCCTCAGCAGACTCCCCTTTTTATCTCCGTCTCTTAAAAGACCCGATCATATCCACCTCCACTACCATTGCTGGCAGCCCATTCCATGCACTCACCACTCTGAGTAAACAACTAACACCTCACATCTCCTCTGTACCTACTCCCCAGCACCTTAAACCTGTGTCCTCTTGTGGCAACCATTTCAGCCCTGGGAAAAAGCCTCTGACTATCCACATGATCAATGCCTCTCATCATCTTATACACCTCTATCAGGTCACCTCTCATCCGTCGTCACTCCAAGGAGAAAAAGCTGAGTTCACGCAACCTATTCTCATAAGGCATGCTGCCTAATCCAGGAAACATCCTTGTAAATCTCCTCTGCACCCTTTCTATGGATTCCACATCCTTCCTTTAGTGAGGTGACCAAAACTGAGCATAGTACTCCAAGTAAGGTCTGACCAGGGTCCTATAGAGCTGCAACACTATCTGTTGGCTCTTAAATTCAATTCCATGAATGATGAAAGCCAATACACCATATGCCTTTTTAACCACAGTGTCAACATGCACAGCTGCTTGGAGCATCCTATGGACAGACCCCAAGATCCCTCTGATCCTCCACACTGCCAAGAGTCCTGCCATTAATACTATACTCTGCCATCATATTTGACCTACCAAAATGAACCCCCTCACACTCATCTGGGTTGAACTCCATCTGCCATTTCTCAGCCCAGTTTTGCATCCTGTCAATAACCTGCTGTAACCTCTGACAGCCCTCCACACTATCCACAACACCTCCAACCTTTGTGTCATCAGCAAACTTACTAATCCATCCCTCCACTTCCTCACCCAGCTCATTTGTAAAAATCACGAAGAGTTAGGGTCCCGAAACAGATCCCTTAGGCACACCACTGATCACCGACCTCCATGCAGAATATGACCCATCTACAACCACTCTTTGCCTTCTGTGGGCAAGCCAGTTCTGGATCCACAAAGCAATGTCCCCTTGGATCCCATGCCACCTTTCTTTCTCAATAAGCCTTGCAAGGGGTACCTTATCAACTGCCTTGCTGAAATCCATATTTACTACATCTACTGCCCTTCCTTCATCAATGTGTTTAGACATGTCCTCAAAAAATTCAATCAGGCTCGTAAGGCAAGACCTGCCCTACTGCCATGCAGACTGCTCCTAATCATATTATACCTCTCCAAATGTTCATAAATCCTGCCCCTCAGAATCTTCTCCATCAGCTTATCAACCACTGAGGTAATACTCACTGCTCTATAATTTCCTGGGCTATCTCTACTCCCTTTCTTGAATAAAGGAACTACATCTGCAACCTTCCACCTCCAGAATCTCTCCCATCCCGATTGATGATGTAAAGCTCATCGCCAGAGGCTCAGCAATCTCCTCCCTCGCCTTCCACAGTAGCCTGGCATACATTTTGTCTGGTCCCGGTGATGTATCGAGCTTGATGCTTTCCAGAAGCTCCAGCACATCCTCTTTCTTAATATCTGCACGCTCAAGCTTTTCAGTATGCTGTAAGTTATCACTACAATCAATAAGATCCTTTTCCATAGTGAATAGTGAAGTAAAGTATTCATTGAGTACCTCTGCTATTTCCTCCGGTTCCATACACACTTTCCCACTGTCACATTTGATAGGTCCTATTCTTTCACGTCTTACCCTCTTGCTCTTCACATACTTGCAGAAAGTCTTGGTGTTTTCCTTAATTCTGCCCGCCCAGGCCTTCCCATGGCCCCTTCTGGCTCTCCTAATTTCCTTCTTAAGCTCCTTCCCATTAGCCTTTTATAATCTTCTAGATCTCTGACATTACCTAGTTCTCTGAACCTTCTGTAAGCTTTTCTTTTCTTCTTGACTAGACCAGGTCAGGTCACAGATCTCTCAGTAGATGAGCATCTGGGGGACAGTGATCACCGCTCCCTGACCTTTAGCATTATCATGGAAAAGGATAGAGTCAGAGAGGAGAGGAAAATTTTTAATTGGGAAAGGGCAAATTATGAGGCTATAAGGCTAGAACTTGCAGGTGTGATTTAGGATGATGTATTTGCAGGGAAATGTACTATGGATCTGTGGTCGATGTTTAAGGATCTCTTGCAGGATGTTAGGAATAAATTTGTGCCGGTGAGGAAGATAAAGAATGGTAGGGTGAAGGACCATGGGTGACAAGTGAAGTGGAAAATCTAGTCAGGTGGAAGAAGGCAGCATACATGAGGTTTAGGAAGCAAGGATCAGATGGGTTTATTGAGGAATATAGGGTAGCAAGAAAGAAGCTTAAGAAGGGGCTGAGAAGAACCTAAACTTTTGCCCCTTAACTCTCAACTCATGTCCTCTTGTTTGAATCTCCCCTAATCTCAATGGAAAAAGCCTATCCACGTCAACTCTATCCCCCTCATAATTTTAAATACCTCTATCAAATCCCACCTCAACCTTCTACGCTCCAAAGAATAAAGACCTAACTTGTTCAAACTTTCCCTGTAACTTAGTTGCTGAAACCCAGGTAACATTCTAGTAAATCTCCTCTGTACTCTCTCTCAGTACACATTGATGGAATATTGTGATATTATAGATCAACCAACAGCCTGCGGGATTTAGAAAGCAAATTCAGAGTGAAATGCAAGACTCTTGCAAGATAGTAATGTGGCGACCCACTTCCCAGCGCACTCGAACCGGCTCACAAAGTGGCATGCGCTGGCATTGACGCGGGTCCCAAGGAGGGCGCCAAGCCTGCTTCACCAGCAGGGGTAAAGCCTACAACGCGGGATGGGACTGTGAATACGCGTCCCCTACAGTATTCCCGCCCAGGAGGGCGGGAACAGGAAGGCTTTAAAGCAAGGCCGCGAAGTTTGAATAAATCTCTTTTTGCAACTGCAGCTCGCCGACTCCGTGTCGTTATTTCAGCCCTGCGTGTAGCACACCGCTACAATTGGCGACCCCAATGGCCCAAACGATATTTGAGCCGCAGATGAACGACGCCACATCTGTTCCTGTAGTTTCGTTAAAACTGCCAAGCTTCTGGATGCTGCAACCTCACCTATGGTTCCAGCAAGCAGAAGCCCAATTCCACATTCGGCAGATAACCGCGGATGCCACACATTACTACTACCTGGTGAGCTCCCTCGACCAGGAGACAGCCGCCCAGGTTGAGGAGTTCATACAATCGCCCCCAGCGGACGGCAAATACGCAGATATCAAAGCTTTGCTCATAAGGACTTTCGGACTCTCACGGCGCGAGCGAGCTGCCTGCTTACTGCACCTGGATGGTTTGGGGGACAGGCCACCGTTGGCTTTTATAGATATGTGAAAAGAAAAAGATTGGTCAAGACAAATGTAGGTCCTTTACAGTCAGAAACAGGTGAATTGGTCATAGCAAACAAAGACATGGCAGACCAATTGAATAACTACTTTAGTTCTGTCTTCACTAAGGACATAAATAATCTTCCGGAAATAGTAAGGGACCGAGGGTCTAGTGAGATGGAGGAACTGAGGGAAATACATGTTAGTAGAGAAGTGGTGTTAGGTAAATTGAAGGGATTAAAGGCAGATAAATACCCAGGGCCAGATGGTCTGCATCCAAGAGTGTTTAAGGAAGTAGCCCAAGAAATAGTGGATGCATTAGTGATAATTTTTCAAAACTCCTTAGTTTCTGAGGATCGGAGGGTGGCTAATGTAACCCCACTTTTTAAAAAAGGAGGGAGAGAGAAACCGGGGAATTATAGAGCGGTTAGGCTGACATCGGTGGTGGGGAAAATGCTAGAGTCGGTTATCAAAGATGTGATAACAGCACATTTGGAAAGAGGTGAAATCATCGGACAAAGTCAGCATGGATTTGTGAAAGGAAAATCATGTCTGACGAATCTTATAGAATTTTTTTGAAGATGGAACTAGTAGAATGGATAGGGGAGAGCCAGTGGATGTGGTATATTTAGATTTTCAAAAGGCTTTTGATTAGTGTGCAAACTTAAAGCACACGGTACTGGGGGTATGGTATTGATGTGGATAAAGAATTAGTTGGCAGACAGGAAGCAAAGAGTGGGAGTAAACGGGTCCTTTTCAGAATGGCAGACAGTGACTAGTGGGGTACCACAAGGCTCAGTGCTAGGACCCCAGTAGTTTACAATATATATTAATGATTTAGATGAAGGAATTAAATGCAGCATCTCCAAGTTTGCGGATGACACGAAGCTGAGCAGCGGTGTTAGCTGTGAGGAGGATGCTAAGAGGATGCAGAGTGACTTGAATAGGTTAGGTGTGTGGGCAAATTCATGGCAGATGCAATTTAATGTGGATAAATGTCAGGTTATCCATTTTGGTTGCAAGAACAGGAAAACAGATTATTATCTGAACGGTGGCCGATTAGGAAAAGGGGAGATGCAACGAGACCTGGGTGTCATTGTACATCAGTCATTGAAGGTGGGCATGCAGGTACAGCAGGCGGTGAAAAAGGCAAATGGTATGTTGGCATTCATAGCAAGAGGATTTGAGTACAGGAGCAGGGAGGTTCTACTGCAGTTGTACGAGGCCTTGGTCAGACTGCACCTAGAGTATTGTGTGCAGTTTTAGTCCCCTAATCTGAGGAAAGACATTCTTGCCGTAGAAGAAGTACAAAGAAGGTTCACCAGATTGATTCCTGGGATGGCAGGACTTTCATATGAAGAAAGACTGGATCGAATAGGCTTATACTCACTGGAATTTAGAAGATTGAGGGGCGATCTTATTGAAACATATAAAATTCTAAAGAGATTGAACAGGCTAGATGAAGGAAGATAGTTTCCGATGTTGGGGAAGTCCAGAACGAGGGGTCACAGTTTAAGGATAATGGGGAAACCTTTTAGGACCGAGATGAGGAAAAACTTCTTCACACAGAGAGTGGTGAATCTGTGGAATTCTCTGCCACAGGAAACAGTTGAGGCCAGTTCATTGGCTATATTTAAGAGGAAGTTAGATATGGCCCTTGTAGCTAAAGGGATCAGGGGGTATGGAGAGAAAGCAGGTCCAGAGTTCTGAGTTGGATGATCAGCCATAATCATACTGAATGGTGGTGCAGGCTCGAAGGGCCAAATGGCCTACTCCTGCACCTATTTTCTATGTTTCTAAGTCTCTCTGCAGTCGCCGTTTCCTCAACACTACCTGTTCCTCTACCTATCTTTGTATCATCAGCAAACTTAGCCACAAATCCATTAATCCCACAGTCAAAATCACTGACATCCATTGTAAAAAGCAACGGTCCCAACACTGACCCCTGTGAAACTCCACTGGTAACCAGCAGCCAGTTTTATTCCCACTTTTTATTCTCTGTTTTTTGCCGATCAGCCAATGCTCCACCCATGCTAGTAGCTTCCCTGTAATTCCATGGGCTCTTATCTTGCAAGGATATAACCTGGATTGGAGAGCGTGCCTTATGAAAATAGGTTAAGTAACTTGGCCTTTTCTCCTTGGAATATCTATAGATGAGAGACAATCTTGATAGAGGTGTATAAGTATGGTATCCGTTAGTCTCGCGAGACCATAGATCTGCGCCTGGAAAGTCCTCTCCAGGGCGCAGGCCTGGGCAAGGTTATATGAAAGACCGTGCAGCAAGGCTCCTTCTCCACGCCACCGATGTTGTCCAAGGGAAGGGCAAGGGCCGGTACAGCTTGGCACCAGTGTTGTCGCAGGAGTTGCCAGAACGGGGTTGAAGGCAACATCAGACTGCCTCAGGGACTCCAGCTCCAGATTTGTCCTCAGGGTTTACTCCCGAAGCCTTTCCCATGAGTGGGTATGGCTGCAAGGCAGCGGAGGTTTGAAATCAGTTTTCCCTCTCTTAAACGGACTGCCTTCACAGGTTGACAAGGTCCATCTACCCGAAGATGATTAGGGGTATTGATCATGTGGATAGCCAGAGGCTTTTTTCCAGTTCTGAAATGGCTACCACAAGGGGGCGTAGTTTTAAGGTGCTTAGAAGTAGATACGGGGGAACGACCAAGGTAAGCTTTTCCACACAGATAGTAATGGGTGTGAGGAATGCACTGCCAGCAACAATGGGAGAGGCAGATACAATAGGGTCTTTAAGAGACTCTTAAGTAGGCATATGGAGCTTAGAAAATAGAGGGCTAGGCTGTATAGTAATTTGAGGCAGTTTCTAGAGTAGGTTATATTGTCGGCACAACATTGTGAGCCAAAGGGCTTGTAATGTGTAGATTTCTATGTTTTATATACAGGTAACAGGTCATGGACCTTGTACAGATAACAGAGGTCATGGACCTTGTACAGGTAACAGAGGTGTTTGCTGTCTTGAGTTAAATTAGGGTGGATAAGTCTCCAGGGTCTGACAATGTGTTCCCTTGGACCCTGTGGGAGAGTAGTAAAGAAATTGCAGAGGACATAGCAGATATTTAAAGCATCCTTAGTTATGGGTGAGGTACCAGAAATTGAATAGCTCATAAGACCATATGACATAGGAGCAGATTAGGCCATTTAGCCCAATTCAGTCTACTCCACCATTCCATGTTGTTCCTTTGTTTGAGAAAGCCTCCAATAATAAAACATGAAATTATAGGAGTGAGCCTGAAATCAGTAGTGGGAAAGTTACTGGATGGTATTGTAAGGGATCGGATATATAGGTATTTGAATAGACCAGATCAAAAGAAGCTACAGAAAGTTCTTAACTTCGTCAGCTCAAACTTGGGTACTAGCTTCCATAGCATCCAAAACATCTCCAAGGAGTGGTGCTTTGGAAAGTTGTGTCCATTTTTAAGGACCCACATCACTCAGGCCATGGCTTCTTCTCTTCTCATTGTTACCGTCAGGATGGAGGTGCAGAAGCCTGAAGGCACACACTCAGCAATCCAGGAACAGCTTCTTCCCCTCTGCCATCTTATTCCTAAATTGATATTGAACCCATGAACACTACTTCACTTATTTATATTACTTTTGTTTCAGCACTATTTGTAATTTAACCATTAATATACATATTTATTTACTGTAATGGACATTTATGCTTTCTATATTATCACGTATTGTATTGCACTACTGCTGCTGCTAAGTCAACAAATTTCATGACATATGCCGGTGATATTAAACCTTATTCTGTTCTGATTAGGGACAGTCAGCATGGCTTTGTGAGTGATAAATTGTCGTTTGAGCAATCTTACAGAGGTTTATGTGGAAGCTGCTAGGAAAGTTGAGGAAGGTAAGGCAGTAAATGATGTCTAAATGGTCAATCTGAGCAAAACCTTTGACAAGGTCTTTGGTCAAGAATGTTCGGTCACTTGGCATTTAAGATGAGGTAGTAAATTGGATTAGACATTGGCTTCATGGAAGTAGCCAGAGTAGTTGTAGATGGCTGCCTCTCTACTAGAAGTGTGTGACAAGTTGTGTTCTGTAGGGATTCATTGTTGTTTGTCATCTGTATAATATAAAAAGGAGTGGTCCCAACACTGACCCCTGCGGAACACGAGTCACTGACAGCCAACTAAAAAAGGATCTTTTTATTCCCAATCTCTGCCTACCAATCAGCCAATGCTCTAACCATGTTAGTAACTCTCCTGTAATACCATGGTCTCTTAACTTGGTAAGCAGCCTCATTTGTGGCACCTTGTCAAAGGCCTTCTGAAAGTCCAAATATACATCCACTGCATCCCCTTTATCTATCCTACTTGTAATCTCCTCAAAAAATTCCAACAGGTATTGTCAGGTAGAATTTTCCCTGAAGGAAACCATGCTGACTTTATACTGTCCTGTGTCACCAAGTACTTTATCGCCTCATCCTTAACAATTGACTCTTTAACATCTTCCCAACTACTGAGGTCAGGCGAACTGGTCTATAATTTCCTTTCTATTTTATTTGCTCTTGCTTTTATGCTGTCTTTGACTTCCCTTGACAGCAACAATTACGTCATCTTCCTTTTACAATACTTCTTCAAGATTGGTGGTGGATCATTCATCTATGTTAATGATCTGGATAATGTGGTAAACTGGATCAGCAAATTTGCAGATGACTCCAAGATTCAGGGTGTAGTGCACAGCAAGGAAAACCATAAAAACTTGCAATAGAATCTGGACTAGCTGGAAAAAATGGGCTGAAAAATGCCAGATGGAGCTTAATGTGGACAATGTAAGGTGTTGCACTTCAGGAAGACAAACCAGGGTAGGGATTAAACGGTGAATGGTAGGGTACTAATTCCTTGAAAGTAGAATTACAGGTACATAGGGTTGAGTAGAGAGTTTTTGGCACATTGGCCTTCAAAAATCAATATATTGAGTTCAGGAATTGGGATGTTATGTTGAAATTGCATAAGACGCTGGTGAGGCCAAATTTGGAGTATTGTGTGCAGTTGTGGTCACTCACCTACAAGAAAATTATCAATAAAATTGGAAGAGTACAGGAGAAATTTACAAGGATATTGATGGGACTTGAGGACCTGAGTTAAACAATAAAACAGAATTAGGCTATTCAGCCCATCGAGTCTGCTCCACCATTTGATCATGGCTGATCCCAGATCCCACTCAATATGATACAGCTGCCTTCTCACCACATCCTTTGATAGCCTGACTGATTAGGAAACTATCAACATCCGCCTAAATATATCCAGAATTGGCCTCCACTGCAGTCTGTGGGAGAGCATTCCACAGATTCACAACTCTCTGGCTAAAAAAAAATTAATCCTTACCTCTGTTCTAAAAAGTCAGCCCTCAATTTTGAGGCTGTGCCTTCTAATTTTAGATACCCCCACCATAGGAAAGATCCACCCTATTTAGTCTTTTCAACATCAGTAGATTTCAATGAGATTCCCCCACATTCTTCTAGTGAGTACAAGCTTAAATTCCCCTTCATTCCCGGAATCATCCTTGTGAACATCCTCTGGACTCTCTCCAATGGTAGCACATCCTTTCTGAGATATGGGGGCCAAAACTGTTGACAATACTCCATGAGGTGTGAGTAGTGTATTATAAGGAAAGTTATAGAGGAAGTTGAATAAGTTAGAACTTTTTTCACTGAGTGTAGGAGAAGGAGGGAAGATTACCAGTTGGCCTTCGACACTCTCAACCAACATCTCCTCACAAACTTGTATCAGATTGGAATTGTTTTGTTCTAATTGTGTTCCTTCTTTTGTTGTTGTGTGTCTATTGCTGTGTCCCTGTGGTGCTGCTACAAGCAGATTTTTCATTGCGCATGTACGTGTGACCATAAATTCCACTTGGAGCTCTGGACTGGCCAGCAGTGAATCCTCCTCTGTAGCTTGTCTTGGTGGATGTCTAGTGCATACACTGTGGGCCAAGGGCCAGCTTCCATATGGTTTCTCTCTGAGGTTACCACAGGCTGTTGTGGGAGATTGCTACAATATCTCCACATCAGTTAATTATCCCAGCAACTCACACCCCTTGAGAGGACGCCATACGACCCAGTACCTATCCTGAATCCAGAGAGGCAAATACTTCCTGCCTTCCAGACAATCCCACATTGTGTTCAGAGGAAGTAAGCTCTCTCCCTCTGTCTACACTTCCAGGTAGCAGTGAACGATGCGACTTCCCTGTCCCAGATGTGATTCAGATGTAGTGCCATCCATCAGGTCTCAGCGAGGAATGTTGGGACACTAGGGCCATTTGTAAAATGAAAGAAACCTTTAATGAACCCTGGAGGACAAAACATGGTTCTTTGGTTGTACAAAGTTGTTAATCCCAGTATGAGATGAGCTGGCAGCCTCCATTAGTAGCAGCATGGTGCTGCCTGTAGTGTAGTGACTGGGACTACCTTCTGCCCCAGGGATCACAAATTCCACCAGAACTCCTCGTCGCAATCGAAAAACAGCTGGCACTCGGGCATTCTGAGACAGCCTTGAATGCTGGTGGCTGAGGGGAGCAAAACTCCTTCACAGGTAACTTCTAACAAATCACCCGGTTAGCAGCGCAAACAAACCTACCCTACACCAGTCTGGGTCTGGCTCTCTACATAAAGCATCAGCACTAAGCCACTTGTCCCTGTGCACCCTGCCAGTGCTGAGGGAAAGGGTAACCAGTGAGGGGCTGGCATAGAACAGTTAGATTCCCTTCCCTTGGGGTGAGGCAGGCTCTAACTGCCCCTCAGGTAAGGGGCTATTAACCAGGGTTCCCATCACACAGCGTGTCGGCAGGTACAATGGTTCCTTTGATCCTCTGATCCGGATTCCCTGACCATGAATGGGTGGGGTGGCTTGAATCAATCCGGTGATCCCTTGGGACGTCTGTGAACGCCAGCAGCCATCAACCTGCGTTGAAGATGACCCCTTCAGGACTGGAGGTGGAGTCTGAGTCCAGCCAGTTACTCCCAGATGGGCCTGGCCACTGACCAGTGACCTCATTGGGAAAGTGTGGTCAGGCCTGCCCCCTCCCCTTCCCAAAAACACAAGACAGGAGCTGGGACCCTCTGTGCTTTCTCCTCCCTCACTACTGCCCAGACACAGGACGTGCCAGCACTTGCAGGGTCCCGGGACCGGGACCCCGGATGGTCCGAGGGACCAAACTACCAGGCAACCTCTGGGCCTCTAAATACCCTCCCAGCCCACCCACCCCTCATTAAAAACCGTACAAAAATCCTACGGGATTAGTCTCTGCCAGAAATTAATATCCGATTCAGCTAAGAGAGGAAAGAAGAGTCTCTAAGGCGTGGAGTGAGGGAGGTGACCCCCCATCCCCCCACGACCACAGCTGGCATGGGGCTGCAGCTCACGTGGGGGCAGTGGTCTCCGCCGTCAGTGGATGGGGTGCTGTCGACCGTCTCGGGCTGTATGTGTTGACAGAGCCCAGCGCCAGCAGGTTTGGTGCAGCAGGCTGATCTCCTCTGTCCTCTCCATCTTCAACAAGGCAGGTACCTGGGGGGACAGGAGCCATCATCAGGTTGGTGGGGTGCAATGGTAGTGTAGGGGTTAGCACACTGCTATCACACACCTTGGGCCTCGGAGTTTGGAGTTCAATCCTAGCATCCCCAGTAAGGAGTTTGTACGTCCTCCCTGTTAATGTGTAGGTTTCCTCCTGGTGCTCTGGTTTCCTCCCACTGTCCAAAGACGCACTGGTTAATAGGTTAATTGTCATTGTAAATTGTTCTGTGATGAAGACACCGCGAAATCGGTGGGCTGCCAAGTGGCACAGCTCGTGGTGCAGAAAGGGCCTGCCCTGCACTGTATCTTTAAACAATATGATACAGATAAGCTGCACCCCAGGGGTGGGGAGAGGAGTCTATGGTCAGCTGCAGATGGACTGTACCCCAGGGGTGGGGAGAGGAGTCTATGGTCAGCTGCAGATGGACTGTACCCCAGGGGTGGGGAGAGGGTTCTATGGTCAGCTGCAGATGGACTATACCCCAGGGGTGGAGAGAGGGGAGTCTATGGTCAGCTGCAGATGGACTGTACCCCAGGGGTGGGGAGAGGAGTCTATGGTCAGCTGCAGATGGACTGTACCCCAGGGGTGGGGAGAGGAGTCTATGGTCAGCTGCAGATGGACTGTACCCCAGGGGTGGGGAGAGGGTTCTATGGTCAGCTGCAGATGGACTGTACCCCAGGGGTGGACAGAGGAGTCTATGGTCAGCTGCAGATGGACTGTACCCCAGGGGTGGGGAGAGGAGTCTATGGTCAGCTGCAGATGGACTGTACCCCAGGGGTGGGGAGAGGGTTCTATGGTCAGCTGCTGATGGACTGTACCCCAGGGGTGGACAGAGGAGTCTATGGTCAGCTGCAGATGGACTGTACCCCAGGGGTGGGGAGAGGGTTCTATGGTCAGCTGCAGATGGACTGTACCCCAGGGGTGGAGAGAGGGGAGTCTATGGTCAGCTGCGGAGAGGCTGAGGAACAGGGGTGAGGAAAGGTGTGGTGGCTGAGATCGCAGAGTGTGTTGAGGTATTGGTGACAGTGTACTGGATGAAGTCTCTCTCCACACCACGGGTCCATGCACCTGCACACACACTCACAACCACACAGTCACACTCCACACACACTCCCACACCCATATACTCACACTGTAGACTCACTTCCACACCCACAAACTCTCTCCCGCACACATACTACACACACACTCCCGTACCCTTGTTGACAGTCTCCTACACATGCACTCTCACACCTACACTGTCTCACAAACACACACTCACACAGACACGCTCTCACTGAAACCCTCTCCCTCTCAAACACACACACACTCACTCATACAAATCATTTCTCTCACACACAAACAGCTGCTGACACAGCCACTCTGTGAGGAGGGAGGTTGGCTGCTCTGTCCAGCACTGGACAGAATTGAAGAGCCAGAGTAGGGACTGCAAAGGAGATACTGATCCTGGGGTACCACACCGAGGTGGGGGCTGTGGGCAAAGGGTGGAGGGAGTGGCAACTGGTGGTGATGGGATGATGGGAGGAGCCAGTTGTGGATGATAGTTGGGGGTGACAGGAGTGAAAGTGGGAAATGGGAGGATGGAGATTGTGAGGGCGTGGGGGGTGAGTGGTGGTGGGAGAAGCTGATGGGGAGGGTGTGCAGTTGCAGTGGTGGTGGGAGGGTACCTGTTGCCATGGTCCCTGTGCGAATGGTGTACCTGAGCCCCTGCCCTCCCCACAGAACCCTCCCATCACCTGAGGATCCGGCGTCAGTGATGGGAGTCACTTCATCCAGGAGGTCCGGTGACTGCAGAGGGAGAGACATGGAGTTAGAGAGCAGCCCGCTCCATTGACACACCTAGTAGTGGGATCCACTCTTCTGTCACTATCACCTCCCTCACATTCTGATGCTCTCAGTATCTCCCCTCCCACGGCGTGACCCTCCCTCAGTGCCGCCCCTCCCACGGCGTGACCCTCCCTCAGTGCCGAACCCTCCCGCACTGTGACCCTCCCTCAGTGCCGCCCCTCCCACACTGTGACCCTTCCTCAGTGCCGCCCCTCCCATGGCGTGACCCTCCCTCAGTGCCGCCCCTCCCATGGCGTGACCCTCCCTCAGTGCCGCCCCTCCCACAGCGTGACCCTCCCTCAGTGCCGCCCCTCCCACACTGTGACCCTTCCTCAGTGCCGCCCCTCCCACGGCGTGACCCTCCCTCAGTGCCGCCCCTCCCACGGCGTGACCCTCCCTCAGTGCCGCCCCTCCCACGGCGTGACCCTCCCTCAGTGCCGCCCCTCCCATGGCGTGACCCTCCCTCAGTGCCAAATCCTCCCAAGGCATGACCCTCCCTCAGTGCCGAACCCTCCCGCACTGTGACCCTCCCTCAGTACCACCCCTCCCTCAGTATCTCCCCTCCCACAGTGGGATGCTCCCTCAGTACCAAACCCTCCCACGGCGTGACCCTCCCTCAGTACCAAACCCTCCCACACTGTGACCCTCCCTCAGTACCACTCCTCCCACAGTGGGATGCTCCCTCAGTACCAAACCCTCCCACGGCGTGACCCTCCCTCAGTACCAAACCCTCCCACACTGTGACCCTCCCTCAGTACCACTCCTCCCACAGTGGGATGCTCCCTCAGTACCAAACCCTCCCACGGCGTGACCCTCCCTCAGTACCAAACCCTCCCACACTGTGACCCTCCCTCAGTACCCTCCCCTCCCACAGTAGGATGCTCCCTCAGTACCAAACCCTCCCACGGCGTGACCCTCCCTCAGTACCAAACCCTCCCACACTGTGACCCTCCCTCAGTACCACCCCTCCCACACTGTGACCCTCCCTCAGTACAACCCCTCCCACAGAGGGACGCTCCCTCAGTACCAAACCCTCCCACACTGTGACCCTCCCTCAGTACCAGCCCTCCCACACTAACCTTCCTCAGTACCTCTCCTCCCACAGTGGGATGCTCCCTCAGTACCAAACCCTCCCACACTGTGACCCTCCCTCAGTACCAAACCCTCCCACACTGTGACCCTCCCTCAGTACCAAACCCTCCCACACTGTGACCTTCCCTCAGTACCACCCCTCCCACACTGTGACCCTCCCTCAGTAGCTCAATCCCACAATATGAACCTCCATTTCTTCTCCACTGCAAGAGCAGCTTAGATCCTGACAGCCTTGGTAGACTATGCTCCAATAAAGACAGGTGGACACTGATCTCCCCAAAACTACAGTGCTTTGCCTCCCTGCTCCGGCTCATTATTTTATCTCCACACCAAACTCTTCCTAGTTGCATTAGCCACATTCCCTCGTTCCCTTCTGCTGTGCAGAGGCGTTGACCACATCAATGCTTTGATCAATTTAAGCACCTTTACCAGAACTCCCCGGCAACAACATGCATTTTTCGTCCCAAAGCACACCATGGAAGTGCAGATATGCCAGAGATCTGTGGCAGGAGAGGTTTGGTCATATGTGACCATACGTCCGAGGGCTGTGAGAACACAGAGTACACAAGCAGCAAAGTCAGGAAGAAGGCCAGAATGCTTGGCAGGTCAGGACTGAGACAGTGCAGATGGTTAACATTACAACATCAAACACTACTCTTCGGCAATGTTTTAATGTACTCGAAGGATCAATCTAACCCTTCCATCCCACATTGACCTTCATTTTCTTTTGACCATGTGCTTAACTAAGAGTTTCTAATTATGCCCCTCACATTAGCAATTTCCTCTCTTGGAAAAAGTCTCTGACTATTCACTCAATTTATGTCTCTCATCATTTTGTACACCACTATCAAGTCACCCCTCAACCTACTTCGCTTCACAAAAGCTCTAGCTTGCTCAATCTATCCTCATAAGACACACTCTAATCCAGGCAGCATTCTGGTAAATCATGAAGGGTTGAAAGGACTAGATAAGGTAGATGTGGGGAGGATGCTTGCGATGGTCCAGAACTAGAGGACACAATCTCAAACCTTTAGAACAAAGGTAAGGAGGATTGTTTTAGCCAGACTGCGGTGAATCTGTGGAATGCTTTGCCACAGACGGCTGTGGAGGCCAAGATCGTGGGTATACAGTACTTAAAGAAAAAACTGATAGTTTCCTGATCGGTCGGGGTATCAAAGGTTATGGCAAGAAGGCGGGTGTATGGAGTTGAGTGGGATCTGGAATCAGCCACGATGGAATGGTGGAGCGGTCTCGATGGGCTGAATGGCCTAATTCTGCTCCCGTGTCTTATGGCCTTAAATCTCTGCATCTTCTCTAAAGCTTCCACATCCTTCCTATAATGAAATGAGCAGGGACCAAGATGGACAGTTACTGCTCTTTTTCCAAGGGTAAGGGAAAGTGGCTAGAAACATAGAAAACCTTCAGCACAATACAGGCCCTTTGGCCCACAAGGCTGTGCTCAATATGTCCTTACCTGAGAAATTACCTAGGGTTAACCATAGCCCTCTATTTTTCTGAGCTGCATGTACCTGTCCAGGAATCTCTTATAAGACCCTGTCATATTCACCTCCATCACCATCGTCGGCAGCCCATTCCACACACTCACCACTCTCTGCATAAAAACCCATCCCTGACATCTCTTCTGCACCTACTTCCAAGCACCTTAAAACTGTGCCCTCTCGTGTCAGCCATTTTAGCGCTGGGAAAATGCCTCTGATTATCCACACGATCAATGCCTCTCATCATCAATTACCCCTGCTTATACTGTTAAAACCGAACCTTATCTACAGGCTGACTCTGTGTAAAGTTTTTACAATCTTCCAACTCTCTTGTCACCAGTTCTTTAACAATAGGAAGATAGTTAATGAACGATTCTTAGCAGTGTGAAGGAACAGAGGGATCTTGGCACCCATGTCTATAGATCCCTCGGAGTTGCTGTGCAAGTTGATAGGGTGTCAAGAAGGTGTAAGGTGTATTGCCGTCATTAATCAGGGGTTTGAGTTCAAGAGCTGTGAGGTCATGTAGCAGCTGCATAAAATCTGATTAGACCACACTTGGAATATTGTGCTCAATTCAGATCATATTATAAAATTGATGTGGAAGCTTTAGAGAGTGTGCAGAGAAGATTTACCAAGATGTAGCCTGGATTAGAGCACATGTTGTATGGTCATGGATTAGGCAAGCTTGGGCTTTTCTGTTTGGATGAAAGCGAATGAGAAGCAACATGATGAAGTGTACAAGATGATAAGAGAATTAGCCAGAGACTTTTCACAAGGTGGAAATTTTAATTTTAAATTTTTTGAAGTAAGGTTTATAAGGGGGATGCAGAGCTAATTTTTATTTTACACAGTGTGGTGAGTGTGTTCTACCTCTTGAAATAACTACTACTGGGGGGCATAATTTTAAAGTGATTGGAGAAAAGTACAGGGGTAATGTCATAAGTTTTTTTACAGAGTTGTGAATGTATGTCCAAACGTGCCACACATCTCTTTTGAATACCCCTCTCAGCAGAAATGCTTACCACACATTTTGACGTTGGGGAGAAAGATACTGCTTGTCTATATTATCCATTCCTCTCAGAATCTTATAAACCTCTATCAGGTCTCTCCTCAGCCTCTGCCACTCCAGAGAAAACGACACAGGGTTGTCTAACCTCTAATTATAACACATGCCCTATAAGGCAGGCAGCAGAAGAACTTAAGGCATAGGAGCAGAATTAGGCCATTCAGCCCATCCATTTTGCTCTGCCATTCCATCATGCCTAACTGGATCTCAGTCAACCCCATACACCTGCCTTCTCGCCATACCCTTTGATGCCCTGATCGATCAGGAAACGTTTATCTGCTGCCTTAAATATACGCATGGACTTGGCCTGAGGCAGAACATTCCACAGATTCATTACTCACTGGCTCAAAAATTCCTCCTTACTTCTGTTCTGTAAGGTCATGCCTCAGTTATAAGGCTGTGCCCTCTAGTTCTGGACACCCCCATTATAGGAAACATCCATCTTATCTAGTCCTTTCAACATTTTAGTAGGTTTCAATGAGATCCCCCCCACACCCCACATTCTATGTGCCTGTCCAAGAGGTTCTTAAATACCCCTAATGTTTTAGCTTCCACCACTATCCCTGACAAGTCATTACAGGCACTCACAACCCTCTGTGTTAATTAAAAAAAAACACCTTACCCCTAATGTCTCCCCTAAACTTCCCTCCCTTAATTTTGCACATATGCCCTCTGGTGTTTGCTATTGGTGTCCTGGGAAACAGGTACTGACTATCCACCCTATCTAAGCCTCTCATAATCTTGTAGACCTCCAAAGTCCCCTCTCATTCTTCTACGCTCCAAAGAGGAAAAGTCCCAGCTCTACTTACCTTGCTTCATATGACTTGTTCTCCAAACCAGGCAACATCCTGGTAAACACAAGGAAATCTGCAAATGCTGGAAATTCAAACAACACACACAAAATGCTGGTGGAACACAGCAGGCCAGGCAGCATCGATAAGGAGAAGCACTGTCGACATTTTGGGCCGAGACCGATCTGTTCTGATAAAGGGTCTCAGCCCGAAACGTCGACAGTGCTTCTCCTTATAAATGCTGCCTGGCCCGCTGTGTTCCACCAGCATTTTGTGTGTGTTGTTTGAACATCCTGGTAAATCTCCTCTGCACCCTCTCCATAGCTTCCACATCCTTCCTATAATGAGGTGACCAGAATTGAACACTATACTCTAAGTGCGGTCTCACCAGAGATTTGTAGAGTTGCAACATGACCTCTCTACTCTTGAACTCAGTCCCCCTGTTAATGAAGCCAAGCATCCCATAGGCCATCTTAACTACCCTATCAACCTGTGCAGCGACCTTGAGGGATGTATGGATTTGATCCCCAAAGTCCCTTTGTTCATCCATACTCTTAAGTAATTGACCATTAATCCTGTACTCAGTCTTCTGGTTAGCCCTTCCAAAATGCAACACCTCACACTTGTCCAGATTGAACTCCATCTGCCATTTTTCTGCCCAACTCTGCAGCCTGTCTATATCCTCTTGTAACCTTTGACAACCTGCAGCTCCATCCACAACTCCTCCAATCTTCATGTCATCCACAAACTTACTCACCCATCCTTCCGCCTCTTCATCCAGGTCATTTATAAAAATCCCAAATGTCAGGGGTCCCAGGACAGATCCCTGTGACAGTCCACTAGTCACTGACCTCCAAGCAGAATACTTTCCTTCCATAACTACCCTCTGCTTTCTTCCTTTAAGCCAATTTTTTATCCAAACAGCCAAGGTTCCACTTATCCCATGCCTCATGACTTTCTGGATGAGTCTCTCATGAAGGACCTGTCAAATGCTTTGCTAAAGTCCATGTAGACCACATCCACTGCCCTACTCTTATCAATTTCTTTTGTTACCTCTTCAAAAAACTCAATCAGGCTCATGAGGCACAATCTTCCCTTCACAAAGCCATGTTGACTATCCATGAGTAGACTGTACTTCTCCAAATGCTCGTAGATCCTATCCTTAAGAATCCATTCCAGTAGTTTGCATACCACCGACGTAAGACTCACCAGTCTATAGTTCCCAGATTTCTCCCTATTACCTTTTTTAAACAAGGGAACTACATTTGCCATTCTCCAGTCCTCCAGCACTTCCTCTGCAGCCAAAGAGGATTCAAGAGGAGTCTCTTAACAGACTCCTGGATAGGTACATGGAGATTAAAACAATAGAGGGCTATTGATAACCTAGGTAATTTCTAAAGTAGGTACATATTCGGGACAGCTTTGTGGGCTGAAGTGCCTGTATTGTGCTGTAGTTTTTTGATGTTTCTACCACCACAAATCACTGGCAGACAACCAGAAAAGGATCCTTTTATTCCCACTTGCTGCCTTCACCATCAGCAAATGGTATAACCATGCCAGTACCTTTCCTGGTCCAAATATAGAAATTCCATTGCATTCCCTTTATTTACCCTACTTCTAATCTCCTCAAAGAATTCCCTTAAGACAAGATTTTCCCTTAAAGAAACCATGCTTATGCTTCTCTTTCTCAAATTGCGGTATGATTTCAATCATATTATGATCACTGTCTCCTAAGGGTTCCTTTACCTTAAGCTCCCTAATAAAATCTGGATTGTTACACAAAACCCAATCTAAGATAGCCTTCCTCTGAGTATGCTCAAGCACAAGCTGCTCTGAAACACCATCTTGTAGGTTATTAAGAAAGCAAACGGAATGTGGGCCTTCATTGCTAGAGGGATTGAATTCAAGAGCAGGGAGGTCATGCTGCAACTATACAGGTTACTGGTGAGGCAGCACCTGGAGTACTGTGTGCAGTTCTGCTCTCCATACTTGAGGAAGGATATACTAGCTTTGGAGACAATGCAGTTGTCTACCTGGTTGTTCACCAGGTTGATTCCAAAGATGAAGGGGTTAACCTATAAGGAGACATTGAGTTGCCTGGGACTATACTCTCTGGAATTCTTGATATTAAGCTCTCAACTATGGCCTTCTATGACCAACTATGACCCTGTCTGATGTAACTGGATCCTGGACTTCCTGTCAGATCACCAGCAGGTGGTAAGAGTGGGCTCCCTCACCTCTACCCCTCTGACTCTCAACACAGGAACCCCTCAGGGCTGTGTACTAAGTCCCTCCTTTATTCTCTGTATACCCATGACTGTGTCGCACTCACAACTCTAATCTGCTAATTAAATTTTCTGATGACACTATTTTGCGGATTGGCCTAATCTCAAAGACTAACGAGGTGGTTTACAGGGAAGAAATCATCTCTCTGACACAGTGGCATCAAGAAATCAACCTCTCCCTCAATGTTGCAAAAACAAAAGAGCTGGTTGTAGATTACAGGAGGAATGGAGACGGGCTAACTAATATTGACATCAATGGATCTGGGGTTGAGAGGGTAAACAGATTCAAGATCCTCTGCATCAACACTATTGAGGGCCTCACATGGTCTGTGAACACAAATTGTGTGGTAAAAAAGGCACAACAGTCCATCTTTCACCTCAGATGGTTGAGAAAATCTTAAGAACTTTCTACAGGGGCACAATTTCAGAGCATCCTGACTGGCTGCATCACTGCCTGGTATGGGAATTGTACCTCCTTTAATTGCAGGACTCTGCAGAGGGTGATGCGGACAGTCCAGCGCATCTGCAGTAGTGAACTTCCCATGATTCAGGACATTTACAAAGACAGGTGTGTAAAAATGGGCCAGTAGGATCATTGGGGAACAGAGTCACCCCAGTCACAATCTACTCCAGCTGCTACCATCTGGGAAACTATACCACAACATAAAAGCCAGGACCAACAGGCTCCAGGACAGCTTCTTCCACCAGGCCATCAGACTGATCAACTCACACTGATTTGGATATATTTCTGTATCACATTGACTGTTCTATTTATTATAAATTATCATAAAATACTATGATTGCATATTGCACATTTAGATGGAGATGTAACATAAAGATTTTTAATCCTCGTGTATATGAAGTGAATTCAAATTCTTTCAGCCACGACTCAGTGATGCCCACAATGATGCACAACCGATGTCTAATTGCGCTATGAATTCAGCCATCATATTTTGAAAACTACGTGCATTTAAATACAGCACCTTCAATCCTGCATTCTTCACCCTTTTGGATATTACCTCTGTCGTACAATTTAACTCTTTGCTCTGTCTGCATTTGTACCCAATCACTGGCTTGTCCTTCCTTACATTCACGTTACACCTGTCATCTGCCCAGCATCATGGAAAACCTCTTCTGAACTCTCTACAAAGCCTCAACATCCTTCATGAAATGGGGTAACCACAACTGTTTTAATACTTCAGATGAGACCTAGAGTTTAATAAGGCTGGAACATAACCTCCTGTCTCTTAAACTCAATGCTTCCATTAATACAAGCAATTAATATCTCCCTGATCACCCTATCTATCTGTGCAGTCACATTCAGGGAGCTATGGAATTGGACAACAAGATCGCTTGCATTAGCAATACCACTGTAGGTCCTGCTATGTGTACTGTCTCTTTGTATTTGTTCTCCCAAAGTGCAACACTTTACATTTGGCCAAATTAAACTCCATCTGGCATTTCTTTGCCCATGTTTACAACTGATCTGCACTTAATGGCCACTTTATATGAACAACATAGGTAAAAGAAGGGTGTAAGTCCTGGAAGCAGACTACAGGGAGTTAGGAAGGAAGCTGAGAAGCAGGACTTCAAAGGTAGTAATCTCGGGATTGCTGCTTGTGCCATGCAACGGTGAGTGTAGGAACAGAATGAGGTAGAGGATAAATGCGTGGCTTAAGGATTGGAGCAGGGGGCAGGGATTCAAATTTTTGGATCTTTCGGACTTCTTCTGGGGCAGCTGTGACATGTACAAAAAGAATGGGTTGCACTTGAATCTAAGGGGGACCAATATCCTGGCGGGGAGGTTTGTTCATGCTATTGGGAAACGTTTAAACTAGATTTGCAGGGGGTGAAAACCAAAGTGAAGAGGCAGAGTATGGGGAGGTTGGAGCACAAGTAGAGCCAACTTGTAGGGAGTTTGTGAGGAAGGATATGCAAAGATCTTACAGCAAAGACGCATTCAGCCTGACAGTTTGAAATGTGTCTATATTTTAATGCAGGAGTATTATAAACAAGGCGGATGAACTTAAGAGTGTGAATCAATGTGTGGAATGGTGATGTTGTTGCCATTACAGAGACTTGGATGTCTCAGGAGCAGGAATGGCTGCTGAGTGTGCCAGGCCTTAGATGTTTCAAAAAGAACAGAGAGGGAGGCAAAAGAGGTGGGGCATGGCATTGCTAATCAGAGATAGTGTCACGGCTGCAGAAAAGAGGAAGTCATGGAGGGATTGTCTCCTGAGTCAGTGTGGGTGAAAGTCAGAAACAGGAAAGGGGCAATAACTCTACTGGGTGGTCTTTTACAGACAGCCGAATAGTAACAAGGATACCGAGGAGCAAATAGTGAGGCACATTCTGGAATGTTGCAGTAATAAAAGGGTTGTTGTGATGGGAGATTTTAACTTCCCAAATATTGACTGGCATCAACTTAGCACAAGTGGTTTAAATAGGGTGGAGTTTGTTAGGTGTGTTCAAGAAGGTTTCCTGATACAATATGCAGATAAGCCAACTAGAGGAGAGGCTGTACATGATCTGGTATTGGGAAATGAACCTGGTCAGATGTCAGATTTCTCAGTGGGAGAGCATTTTGGAGGTAGTGACCACAACTCTATCTACTTCACTATAGACAGCACTGGAGAGGGAGAGGAGCTGACAATTTGGGAAAATATTTAATTGGGATAGGGGGAAATATGATGCTATCAGGCAGGAACTTGCGAGCATAAATTGGGAGATGTCCTCAGGAAAATGCACAGCAGAAATATGGCAAATGATCAGGGAACATTTGCATGGAGTTTTGCTTAAGTATGTTCTATTGAGGCAGGGGGAGTATGGTAGAATTAAAGAACCATGGTGTACAAAGGATGTAGAAAACCTAGTTAAGAAGCATATGAAAGGTTCAGGAAACTAGGTACTGATAGAGATCTAGAAAAATTACAAAGTTGCTAGGAAGCTTAAGAGTGGAATTAGGAGAGCCTGAAGGGGCCATGAGAGGCCTTGGTGAGCAGGATTAAGGAAAACCCCAAGGCATTCTACAAGCATGTGAAGAGCAAGACGATGAGCCGTGTGAGAATAGGACCAATCAGAAGTGTTAGTGGAAACGTGTGCACGGAGTGTCAGGAGGTAGTAGAGGTACTTAATGAATACTTTGCTTCAGTATTCACCAGGGAAAAAGACCTTGGCAATTATGGGGCTGACTTACAGTGGATTGAAATGGTTGAGCATATAGACATTAAGAAAGTGGAAGTGCTGGAGATTTTGAAAAGCATTAAGTTAGATAAGTCACTGGGATCGGATGAGATATATCCCAGGCTACTGTGGGAAGTGAGGGAGGAGATTGCTGAGTATCTTGCAATGATTTTTGCATTATCAACAGGGACAGTAGAAGCATTGGGCTGCAAATGTTGTTCCCTTGATCAAGAAAGGGAGCAGAGATAATCCATGAAATTATAGACCAGTGAGTCTGACTTCAGTGGTGGGCAAGTTGTTGGAAAAGATCCTGAGAAGCAGGATTGATGAGCATTTGCAGAGACATAATCTGATTAGGGATAGTGAGCATGACTTTGTCAAGGGCCTGATTGTATTCTTTGAGGATGTAACAAAACACATTGATGAAGGTAGAGCAGTGGATGTAGTGTATATGGATTTCAGTAAGGCACTTGATAAGGCACCTCATGCAAGAATTATTGAGAAAGTAAGGAGGCATGGGATCCAAGGAGGCCTTGCTTTGTGGATCCAGAACTGGCTTGCCCACAGAAGGGAAAGGGTGGTTGTAGATGGTTCGTATTCTGTCTGGAGGATGGTAACCAGTGATGTTGCACAGGGATCTGCTTGGGCCTCTGCTCTTCGTGATTTTTATAAATGACCTGGATGAGGAAGTAGAAGAGTAGCTTAGTAAGTTTGTTGGTGACACAAAGGTTAGAGGTGTTGTGGATGGTCTGGAGGGTTGTCAGAGGTTATAGTGCGACATTGATAGGATGCAGAACTGGGCTGAGAAGTGGCAGACGGAGTTCAACCAGAAAAGTGTGAAGCGGTTCATTTTGGTAGGTCCAATTTGAAGAAAGAATATAATATAAATGGCAAGACTCTTGTCAGTGTGGAGGATCTGAGAGATCTTGGGGCCTGTGTCGAAGGGGTGTAATTAGTGCTGACTAATAGGGCTGGTAGGGCCTGTTACTGTGGTGTATCTCGGAATAAATAACAAAGTCCTGTCAATTACTACACTTTGTCGTCTATGGGCAAACCAATACCATGCATCTTAATCTTCTGGATGAGCCTCCCATGAGGGAGTTGTGAAATACCTTACTAAAATCCACATCATCAATCATTTTAACTGGTGGTAGAGAAGACTAGAATGATAGCAGAGTGGGGAATTGATGGCTTAGAGCTGAGCAACTGGTGCCATGTTTCCTGATGAGGTTACTGAGGCAGAAGCTGAGTGGAGGTAAATATGAATGATGCCACATCAGAAAAGACAGCGTGGAAGGACAATGCTGCTTGATGCCTGTCACAGCCCGGAAGTCTCTCACTATGACCCAAACTTTCTGAGTTGCTGGCCCTCAGAAGCCCCAGAACACAACACCGACAAGCACATGCCAACTCCACCGAGGGGTTGGGGCAGGGAACAGAACATCAGGGCGGTGAGCCAAAACCCACCCAGCATGCTCGCCCCCAACAGCCAACATAAGCACGGCCTGGCCCGGGGAGCACACTGGCACTGAGGCAATCGGCATGCAGCCGGTACCTGGATTTCGTAAACCGGTTTGGAGGATGGGATAGCTGCAAACTGCCGGTAATCAAACTTCTTGTCTGACCAAGACTGTAGGGTACAGTAAAGAGGTGTGAGAAACAACTGACACTCAGGGGCACAGGGGGACAGCATACACAAGCAGGTCTGAACATATGAGTGCACACACACACAGACAGGCACACACTAACAGCGGTGTATGCACTGTGCATGGGAGCAGATATACAAACACGAGAGCACATGCATGCACAGATCAGGTGTGTGCACATACACATATGCACACACAAAGGACTGACTGTACAAGAAAGTGCAGAAATTAAAGATGATGGGATCTTAGTGAAAACTGGACAAACAAGCAACAGAATGGCAGGAAACGGGAAGAAATCCAGGACAGAAGGAGAGAGAGCAATGGCAAGGAATAGAGCAGAGCAGGAACGAGACACACACACACTCTCTCATACACACACTCTCTCTCTCTCTCTCACACACACTCACACACAAACTCATTCTCTCAAACACATAGGACAGAGAGCCAGCTTCAGTGGGATAGGGAATGCAGAGGACAGAGGCGAGAGAGAGGGTGCGGAAGAGAAAGCACATATAGAGCATGTAGAGAGTATGGGAGGACAGAGGCAGCGAAGGAAGAAAGAATGGAGAGAACAGGGACAGAGAGCGTGGGCAGAGGGGGAGAGAGATGTGAGCAGAGCTCAGACAGAGGAGGAGAGAGTACATGGAATGAAGAGCATGTGGAAAGAGAATGGGGAGAGCGCGGGAAACAAGTGCAGAGCACGGGACATGAAGGGGAGAAAGGGGAGATGGGTTGAGAATGAAGAGTGGAGGAGCCAGAGAGTGCGAGGATTGGAGGTAAAAAATTGGAGTGCAAAAGGGAGAGAGCAGGAAGAGAAAGGGGAGAGAGAAAGAGGGGAGCGAAAGTGGGAGAGCGCAGGGAAAAAAGATGGGAGAGCGCAGGGAAAAAAGATGGGAGAGAGTGGGGAGAAAAGGTGGGAGAGCGCGGGTAGCAAAAGGCTGAGAGCGCGGGGAGCAACAGGGGAAGTGAGGAGGAAGCAAAAGGGAGAGAGGAGGAAGCGGAATGGGCAGTGCTAGGAGTAAAAAGGGGAAGAGAGTTGTGAGCAAGCTGGTAGCAAAAGTACAAGAGTAAACAAAAGATGTTGAGCATGGGGAGCAGGGGAGAGCAGAGGGAGCATAACGTGGAAAGAGTGAGAGTGAAAGGTGAGCAAGCAGAGACGAAAGGTGAGGGATGGAGTGGGGAAGGTGGAAGGGAGGAGAGAGGTGGAGAAGGGAGGGGAAGGTGCAAGAGAAAAGAGTGGAGAGGGGAGAGGAGGTAAGGGAGAACAGAAAAGATGGGGAGGGGAGGACAGGACAGCCGACCATCCAATACTAGAAGCAGTTACCCTCGGTACACTAACAGACATTAACTCACCAGTCTCCCAGGAGAAGTCACACTGCGAGGACTGTGATCTGAAACACAGAACAGTGGGAGGAGGTTACACAGGGAACGGAAGCTGGCGAGGGCTGGTGGTGGTTGGGACTTCGAGAAGGGTTATGATATGGGAGGGGCTCACCGGGAGGAGGAGGTGGGAGGATCCAGCTTACAATGAGATGAGTGAGGGGACTGGCTATGCACACTCCAATGGAAGGGAGAGAAACAGGATGACTCAATCATCAGTGGAGAGGTGAGAGGAGGGAAGGGCATGAGGGGTTACTTACCATCCAGAGGAGTAGGCGAGGGTGTTGCCACTGGAGAGGGTGACTCGGAGAGATGGTCGAGGGGGCTGCGTTTCCGAGTCTCTTTTGACTTAGCGATGACCATCTGAGCTTTCAGGGCGTCCTGTTCCAGAGACTTCATCCTGGGGACAGATACAAAAGGGAGTTCACCAGGACAACCAAAACATGGGAGGAGAGGGCTTTGTGGCCAAGCCAGAGGATAGGATTCGTCCTGGGGGGGTTACTGACACAGGAGGGGAGAGGTTTGTGGCCATGTTTGTGGTCGATATGAAGATTAGTGAAGGGGCAAGGAAAGTTGAGGAAGTAGGGTGTTTACACAAGACCTTGGACTAATTAGTAGTAGAAGGGGCAGATGAAATATACTGTAGGATGTGTATGGTCATGCACTTTGATAGAAATAAAAGCATAAATTATTTTGTAAATGGAGAGAAAACTCAGAAATCAAAGGTGCAAAGGGACAAGGGAGTGTTCATGCAGGATTCCTTAAAGATTAACTTGCACATTGATTTTCAGTAAGGAAAGCAAATGCAATATTCGCATTCATTTCAAGAGGACTGAAACACAAAAGCAAGAATGTAATGCTGAGGCTTTGTATGGCATTGGTCAGACCTCACTTGGAGTTCTGTGAGGGTGTATCAAAGAAAGGATGTGCTGCATTGGAGAGGAGGTTCGCAAGAGTGATCCCAGGAAGGGAGGAGTGTTTGATTGCTCTGGTCCAGTACTCACTGGCGTTTAGAAGAATGAGGTGGGGATCACATTGAAACCTGATGGAATATCAAAAGACCCTGACAAAGTGGATGTGCAGGGACTGTTCCTCAAAGCTCTGTGCACAATGCCTTTGTTGCCACACAGCTGGAGTTTTCTTTTATATAATGTTAATATAATATTGAAATTATACTAATAAAATTGTGAAATAGAATGGAGATAGGCTAATCCCTATTGACATCAATGGATCTGGAACTGAGGGTGAACACCTTTCAGTTCCTTCTCATTCACATCACCAAGGGCCTCACATGGTCTGTACATACCGGCTGTGTGGTGAGGAAAGCAAAATAACACCTCTTTCACCTAAGACGATTGAGGAAGTTTGGTGTGGGCCCCCAAATCCTAAGAACTTTCTACAGGGGCACAATTGAGAGCATCCTGACTGGCTGCATCACTGCCTGGTATGGGAACTGTTCCTCCCCTAATCGCAGGGTTCTGCAGAGAGTGGTCCGGACATCCCAGCATATCTGTAGATGTGAACTTCCCACTATTCAGGACATTTACAGAGACAAGTGTGTAAAAAGGGCCTGAAGGATCATTGGGGGCCCGAGTCACCCCAACCACAAACTGTTCCAGCTGCCACCTTCTGGAAATGGTATCGCAGCATAAAAGCCAGGACAGCTTTTATGTCAGGCTTTGGGACAGCTTCTTCCACCAGGCCTGAATAATTAATTCATACTGATACAATTGTATTTCTATGTTATATTGACTATCCTGTTGTACGTACTATTATAAATTTCTCTAAATTGCACACTGCACATTTGAATGGAGACATAATGTAAACATTTTTACTCATCGTATGTATGAAAGATGTAAGGAATAAAGTCAATTCAACTCAATATCCATAAATTTTAAAAAATAATAAATGTGTACACCTTTACTTTGAAACATATTCACATAGTTAGTGTTTCAGATGAGATTCACCTAAAACCTGGGACTGAAGAGAGGGTGTGCCTGCTCTGGCTCGAGAGGAGGTTATTAAGTTTTAAAAATGTTTGAGTTACATAAAGTTTGGAGCAGCAGCATACGGTATATAGGGTAGACTGCAGAATCCTCATACATTTCCCCTTTCCAGAGGTGAGCACACCGATATCGGGCAAGGAGGAGAGATTGCAGAAGGGATCTGAAGGGGAGCTATTCAGCCGGATACTGTTGGGGACCTGCAACACTGCATTGAGTGGTGGAAGCAGACTCACTGAGAGATGAGCACTTGAATCTCTCAAGCAGAGAGCAATACAGGCTATGCTGCAAAAGTGGGGTGGGGGGGGGGGTGAGTATGGATACACATTGTGGGCCACAGACCCAACCCCAGAAACCCCAAAATCTTTGACCCACTCGTCCACACCAAACAAGATGCGCAGCTCGGGACGTTGCAGTTTGGAGTTTAATCCCAGCATCCTCTGTAAGGAGTTTGTATGTCTCCCCCCTGTGCAATGCCTGCGTTTCTTCCATGTACTCCTGTTACCTCCCACAGCCTAAAGATGGTTAGTAGGTGAATTGGTCAGTGTAAGCTGTCCTGCGATTAGGCTAGGGTTAAATTGGGAGTTGCTGGCGGCGTCACTCGAATAGCAGCACGCTCTCTAAATAAAAAAACTATATATATAAATGCTCATGTAAGCAGTCATATTTGCCTGTGCTTGGCCCAAGTCTCTCCAAACCTTTCCAATCCACGTAACTGTCGAAGTAACTTCTAACACCTCACTACAGAAAGGATGTGGAAACTAAAGAAAGGGTACAGAGGAGATTTACAAGAAGGTTGCCTGGATTGGGGAGCATGCCTTATGAGGATAGGTTGAGTGAACTTGGCCTTTTCTCTTTGGAGCAGCAGAGGATGAGAGGTGACTTGATAGAGATGTATAAGATGATGAGAGGCATTGATCATGTGGATAGTCAGAGGCTTTTTTCAAGGGCTGAAATGGCTAACACAAGAGGGCACAGTTTTATGGTGCTGGGGAGTAGGTACAGAGATGTCCGGGATAGGTTTTTAAAACAGAGAATTGTGACTGAATGGAATGGGCTGCCGGCGATGGTGGTGGAGGCAGTAGGGTCTTTTAAGAGACTCTTAGATAGGTACATGGAGCTTAGAATACTAGATGGCTATTGGTAACCCTAGGTAATTTCTAAAATAAGTACGTTTGGCACAAAATTGTGGGCCGAAGGGCCTGTATTGTGCTGTAGGTTTTCTATGTTTTTAAATGATGTTAATGCACCTACCTCAACCACCTTCTCTGGCAGCTCATTCCATATACTGACAAGCCTCTGGGTGAAAAACTCACCCCTCAGGTTCCTATTAAATCTCGTCCCTCTCACCTTCAAACTGTGCCCTCTAGTTCTAGGTTGCCCACTGGCATCAGATTGAAACGGACAATGATCCTATGTATGCACATCCCTATTTTTATTCTTCTTTTCCTCTCTGCTTTTCTACAACTAAGACCAGAAGACCACAGAACATAGAAACAAAATTAGGCCATTTGGCCCACCCAGTCTGCTCCACCGTTTCCTCTCGGCTGATCAACTTTCCTCAAAGCACCAATCTCCTGCCTTCCCCCTGTATCCATTCATGCCTGACCAATCAAAAATTTAGCAACCTCTGCCTTAAATATACCCAACGACTTGACCTGTACAGCTGCCTGTGGCAACTAATTCTACAGATTCACCATTCTCCCTATTCTAAAAGGACACCCCTTTATTCTGAGGCTGTGTCCTCTGGTCTTAGACTCTTCCACCATTGGAAATATTCTCTCTACATACACACTATCGAGGCCTTTTGCAACATTCAATGCTTTAATGAGACCCCCTCTTATTCTTCTGAATTCCAGTGACTACAGACCCAGAGCTGATAAGCTCTTACAACCCCTTAGCTGATAAGCTTTTCAATCCCAGAATCATTTTCTCAAGCTCCTTTGAAATTTCTCCAATGTCACAACAGCCTTTCTAAGATAAAGGGCCCAAAACTGTTCACAAAACTCCGTGAGGCCTCACCAATGTCTTATAATGCCTCAGTATTACATCCCTGCTTTTATAATGTAGCCCTCTTGAAAGGAATGCTAACATTGTATCTGCCTTCTTCTCCCCTGACTCAACCTTCAAATTAAGCTTTAGGGAATCCTGCACAAGGACACTTTGCAACTCAGGTTTTTGAATTTTCTCTTCATTTGGAAAATAATGTACACTTTTATTTCTTCCATCAAGGTGCAAGGCGATACACTTCCCAACACTATTCCATTTGCCACATTTTGCCCATTCTCTATTAAAACTACACAACTATGGATGAACCCAGTAAAGGACCAGTCTGGCATCTTGGAGAGGATATGTTTTACGCAGTGTGTCGAGGGAAATACTGAAGTGTAAAGCACTATTCCTGAAGATGTAGTGGGACCAAGCTCTGATGTATCCATATTGAATTGACTTTATTTCTGAACATGGATTGAAGGTGTTTATGTTAGAGTCATACGTGACACAGACTCTCAAGTTACTGTACTTTGATTTATAGACCCTTTTACTCAGTGGCCTTGAGATTTGGAGGGTTAGTATTGTTGACTATCTGTACAACAGTTGCTTGTTGTTGAAACTGGAGCTTTCGGAAACAGATGTTGGAGTAACTGAGACTATTGACGTACCAGAATTGATCTGCCCAGATCCGGTTGAAAAGAGTGAAGCTTCCATTCTTGTGGGAACAAATACTTCCACTGTGAGAAAGCTTGTGGGAGCATTTAAGGAGAGAAACGGAGAAAGCATCTTGAACCCTTGTCCATTCACCCTGTGGTCAGAGCTGCTTTTGAGAGGATACAAATTCCTCCTAAGGAGGATGATGAGCAGAAACGAAGAACTCTATGGTACAGTCAGTCTAAACCTGTCATGTCCTGGAGAAGTTGCTAGAGTGACAGGAACTGCAAAATTGCAGGAATGCCCAACACCTCAGCCATCCAGGTGGATGCTCTTGATGATCAGGAAGAAGAGCACGCTTACCTGCAGGATGGCTGGTGAGACCTGAATCTTCAACAATCTATGCAAACAGAATGATGGTGATGGTCAGGAATATCTCAGAAAGAGATGTTACCCTCAGAAGTGAAATGCCAATTGCCCATCTTTTTCCTTGAAAAAATTTCCAAGGAAAGTGGAAGAGAAAGAGTCTTTTGGATTGAGGAAGTTGACAAAAAATTCATTCAACTTTGGTGACTCACCAAAACCCAAGGAATAGAAAAGGAGATTAACTAAGAGGAAGCTGATATGCGAAGGTGTTCGTTCTATTGACATTTTTGATGTTGGTTGCTCAGAGAGTACTTGCCATACTATTAGAGTGACAGTGCACACTCCTTTCCAAGAGAGGTCTTGCCAGTTAGCACCAGCGGAGGCTGAAGAAGTTCGGTAGCACCTGCTTAAACTGAAGGAAGCCAAGTGCAGTCATGTGGCAGAGGGATCCGAGCCACCTGAAGGTACAAATGATGGACAGATGGAGGCATCCCCAAGTAAACAGGAACAGTCATGAGGAATACCTGAGCATGAAGTGGAAGTAACAAGATCTCAGACAGTCAGTAAGATAGACTGACTCTCTATCACTGGCATATGATGTACCAGGAAAAGAGTGTTGCATTTATCCCAATAGTGAAATATGTTACTGCCATTTACATCTAGGTGAGGGGAGGGTCCTGATTTTATGAAATTTATTTGAATACAGGTAGTCCCCGATTTACAAACGTCTGACTTACGGACAACTCGTACTTACGAACCGAGGAAAGAAGATGTCATCCGTTATTTTAAGTCGGATTGCGACGCTGTCCGCCAATTAAGTCGTTGCCGCTGACACTGTGTTGAGTGTTTAACTTTGTATTTGGCTTAAATTTTTTTAGTAAGATTCACTCTGATCCCACCCCCCTCTCATTCCGGTCGGCTGGTGGTGCAATGAGATCAGCGCTGGGCTTGAGAATGGAGATTCCCAAGTTTGATTTAGTGACAGACCGCTCCCAATGATGGGTTGATGTTGAGCTTGCAACTTGACCTCGTAAAAAGAAACACTGCCACCTCCAGTTTAAATTCCCACGTGGAATATTGCGGAGGATCAAATACCCAAACCCAGCACAGCCCCCACTTGTCCCATTTAACCTATCTCAGTGCAGTGGAGTTTAGGACCTGGGGAATTCAGTGCGGTGGTCCTTAGGACCCAGTGGACCTCGGGAGCTGGCACAGGTCGGGACCTATCGCCCACAGTGTTTCTGTTCCATTGACGGGAAGCAATCGCAACTGAAAATAAAGTGCAAATAATAAAGCATTTGGAAAGAGGCGAAACGCCATCTGTCATTGGAAAAGCGTTAGGCTACAGTCAGTCAACGATTGGAACAATTTTAAAGGATAACAGATAAAGTGAGAATAATGGAGCATGTGAAAGGCCCTGCCCCAATGAAAGCTACAATTATTACTAAGCAACGTAGTGGCTTAATTATTGGAATGCATATGTTTCTTAAGTGTTTTATATGCATAGAAAGGTAAAATATATACTATATACTAAGGCAAACATTTGACTGACGCTAAATAATACCAGATGTACTTGTTCCGACTTACATACAAATCCGACTTAAAGACGGACCCAGGAACGGAACTCATACGTAACCCGGGGACTGCCTGTACTGTATAATTAATAATGATTTAATAAGTTCCAAGGTCATGAGGACACGACTATTTTTGGTGGGGCTATAATGCCCTGTTTAAGATTTCTATGCAGTGAGGTAGTTTATATTAGTAGTTTTCTGTAAAAGCAGTGTGTCATGCTGGAAAGTGTGCTTTGGCTTCAGCTAAGGAGCCATGTTGTCCAGCTTAGGAATGTGCGTCTGCCAGTTAGTATTGAGAGAGAAGGTTCTAGAGAGCTGTGGGGAAGAGTTTTCTAAAGGACAGTCTGGCTTGGGATCTTTTGGTGGGAGCTGCAAAGGGGGGAACAGGGAAGATGCCGCAGTATGCCATTGGCAGGAAGCCCCATTGCAAGAAGTTCTTTGTGCAGATGAATGACTCCAAGGGGAAAGGACCAGCTCTCCTGAGAGAGCTCGGCCATTCGAAAGTCTTCGAGGGGAGTTTGGAATGTGGCAGGTGCTTTCACACAGACCGTGGGTCCAGTGCACGAGTCAGGAGATACATCCCCAACTACTTCAGAATAAGCTCCAACATTATGTGCACATTGGAGTGGTAATGGGCCCTTTACTTCTCTTTTCTCTGCTGTAACTGTTAAAAATTTGGTAAATACACGTTCTTTATAATTTTATGCTGGCGTACAACCTGTCATTTCTGGGCTACCGATAACTTCGTGGACAGTATTTACACAGCATTCGCTCAAATCGAGGTTCATCACAACATACCTCTTTGGTTGGACCCCAAATCATACCGACCCTAGATGGATATTGTTTATGAAAGGTGGCCTTCTCACTACTGAGTCAAGTGGCTGTTACCAGTGTTAGCTCACAAGCCAAGCCTGAATATGAGCCTCAGTGAGAGGGTTACATGTAATTTACAGTTTGTTTGATGTACTGCTACTGCAGAACAACACATTTCACAACCTAAGCCAGCGATATTAAACCTTATTTTGATTTTGAAAAAGACAATGTCCAATATAGTTGCGGAGAGTGGGTGACTGCAGGAGGAAACATCTTGAGCAACTGTTGCCGGCTTGCTGGCCTTGGACTTCTGCAGGTTCTGACCCACCCATCAAGGGGTCAATTCTGCCCCCTGCGGCACACACTAGGGACATGACTCCAGGGAAGTGTTTGTATTAAATATTTCCAGGTACTTATTAGAGCTCAGAAGATTGAATACCACTTTATGTTTACCTGACCTCCTGACTGTGCCAATCTGTTAATAGATTGGGGCTAGATCTGTCCCTTGTGCGGCAGTTTTTTACAGGGTCACTGGGTGTGGACAGGGTGATGGGTGAGGTGTCCACTCTCACCATAGGACAGTGTTCACACAGTCACAATTCAGAACTGTTTTGCTCACTGTGTTTTAAATTATACCAGTGCCCAAGAATAATGTGGGCTGCCTTAATGACTATCCCTTGGTAGCACTCACATCGACAGTGATGAAATGCTTTGAGAGGTTGGTCATGACTAGACTGAACTCCTGCCTCAGCAAGGACTTGGACCCATTGCAATTTGCCTATTGCCACAATAGGGCAATGGTACACACAATCTCAATGGCTCTCCACACGGCTTTAGACCACATGGACAACGCAAGCACCTACATCAGGATGCTGTTCATTGACTATAGCTCAGCATTCAATACCATCATTCCCACAATCCTGACTAAGATGTTGTAGAGCCTTGGCCTCTGTATCTCCCTCTGCAATTGGATCCTTAATTTCCTAACTGGAAGATCACAATCTGTGCGGTTTAGTGATAACATATTCTTCTTGCTGACAATCAACACTGGCACATCTCAGGGGTGTGTGCTTACCTCACTGCTCTACTCTCTATACCCATGACTGTGTGGCTAGGCATAACTCAAACACCATCTATAAATTTGCTCACAATACAACCATCTCAGGTGGTGACAAGAGGGCATACAGGACTGAAATATGCCAACTAATGGAGTGGTGCCGCCGCAGCAACCTGGCACTCAATGTCAGTAAGACGAAAGAGCTGGATCTGAACTTCAGGAAGGATAAGACGAAGGAACAAATGCCAATCCTCACAGATGGATCAGAAGTGGAGAGAGTGAGCAGCTTCAAGTTTCTGGGTGTCAAGATCTCTGAGGATCTAACCTGGTCCCAACATGATGCAGTTATAAAGAAGGCAAGACAGTAGCTATACTTCTTTAGAAGTTTGAAGAGATTTGGCATGCTGGGTACTTGGATACCAGCCTACAGGGAGCGGTGTCTCAGAAAGGCAGCATCCATTATTAAGGACCTCCAGCACCCAGGGCATGCCCTTTTTTCACTGTTACCATCAGGTAGGAGGTACAGAAGCCTGAAGGCACACACTCAGCGATTCAGGAACAGCTTCTTCCCCTCTGTCATCCGATTCCTAAATGGACATTGAATCTTTGGACACTACCTCACTTTTTTAAAGAAATATATTTCTGTTTTTTGCAAAAAAAAATTTTAAATCTATTCAATATATGTATACTGTAATTGATTTACTTGTTTATCATTATTTAAATTTTATTATTATTTTTCACTGTTAGATTATGTATCAAATTGAACTGCTGCTGCTAAGATAACAAATTTCACATCACATGCCAGTGACACTAAACCTCATGATTCTGGTTCTATTTCAAGCAATCAGGCTTGGAGATACCAGAAACGGCTGGGAATGAAAATGAAATAATGCCATTACTTAAACAAGTTACGAACTATGAAGAATTTGAAGGTATCGACAATCATCTTGAATGTTACAATGAAAATACAGATTTGGAGGATGCAAATGTTGAAAGCATTGTATGACAGCAGTCCACTAGCTGCACTAGGTGTCTGTGCTGATGTTGTTCATTGTGTACACTGGAAGAATTCCTCCATCGATAACCGTGAGGAGCTCATACACAGCTTCATAGTACCCTAGTAGTATTAAGAGTGTACTAATATGTTCCATATTTCATTTAAATACAATTTTTTTGCTCACTTAAACAGTAGTTCATCTTTTTCTTTACTTTTTCAGCTATTTCCATTAAATTTCAGCTAATTGGGCGAAAACATACCTATTTACCTGATGTGTCCTAATTAGCCTGAATCTAACATATATCCAATGATTTGGCCCCCACAGCCCTCTGTGGGATCGAATTCCACAGGTTCACCACCCTCTGGCTGAAAAAAAAATCCTCATCTTTGTTCTAAATGGACCTAGACTCTCCCAATGTAGGAACCATCTTCTCCACATCCACTCTGTCTAGGCCTTTCAATATTTGATAAGTTTCAATGAGATCCATCCTCATTCTTCTAAAGCAGGGGTTCCCAAACCTTTTTTATACCATGGACCCTTACCATTAACCAAGGGGTCCATGGACCCCACGTTGGGAATCCCTGTTCTAAGCTACAGTGAGTACAGGCTTGGAGCCATCAAACACTCCTCACACATTAACCTTTTCATTCACAGAATGATTCCCGAGAACCACCTGCTCCAATGCCAGTACATCCGTTCTTCAAAAAGGGGCTCAAAACCTACTGGGCCCTTTCCTGACTCTTCAATCTCTCCCCCCATCCTACTCTTGCTGACCTCCCTAACTCCGGATGCTTGAGGGTTGGGGGGTTGTGGTGGCCGTGAGGTTAGGCTGCTGGAGCAGAGCCATAGGGTGAGGTGTGAAGGGGACGAATGTAGCATGCAGGGTGCAGCAAGCAGTGGTAGACTCCACACCTGAGGTCAGTGCAAGGCAGCTGCGGCCTGAGCAGCGGTAGGAGCTTCAGGCCGCCCACAGGGCCAGGCCCCGGCGCTGCCCGTTGGTGAGACTGGCGGAGGCGCCGCGCACGGTCCTGTTCATAGTGTCTGAGGTCGTCTTCGAGGGCCTGGTGCCTTAGCCGCAAGAATAGGTGGCGATGGCGGGCAGGAGAAAAGAGTGACAGACAGAGACAGAGACAGAGAGTCATAGAGAAGTACAGCTCAGAAACAGGCCATTCAGCCCATCTAGTCCATGCCAAAACCATTTAAACTGCCTACCCACATCGACCTACACCAGGTAAAATAGCTGCCCATAACCCGACTATCCAAACTTCTCTTAAATGTTGAAATCAAGCTCGCATCCACCATGTGTGCTGGCAGCCCATTCCACACACTCGTGACCCTCAGTGAAGAAGTTTCCCTTAAACTTCTCACCTTTCACCCTTAACCCATGATGTCTGGTTGTAGTCCCACCTAACCTCAGTGGAAAATACCTGCTATATATGTTATTTCTGTTCTTGCACAATTTTAATCTGTTCAATATGGGATCAAATTCCTTTGGGAACAATAAAGCATCTATCTACATATATACTCACTGCAATTGATTTACAACACTTACTTCCTTACAAAGTTATTTATTTATTTACTTACTTTTCTTTCTTTCTGTATTACTATGTACTGTATTGAAGTTAACAAATTTCACGAGACATGCCAGTGATAATAAACCTGATTCTATCTATATACTGTATACCTCCAACAAATATCCTCTCAATCTTCTACATTCTAAAGAATAAACTCCTAACCTATTCAATCTTTCCTGATAACACAAGTCCTCCTGAGCGAGCAACATCTATGTAAATTTTCTCTGTACTCTTTCAATCTTGTTCATATCTTTCCTGTAGGTGGGTGACCAAAATTGCACACAATACTCCAAATTAGTCTTCACCAATGTCTCATACAACTTCAACCTAACATCCCATCTCCTGTACTCCTAATAACTGTATATAACAATTACAGCTCGGAAACAGGCCATCTTGGACCCTTCTAATCTGTGCTGAATGCTTACTCTCACCCAGTCCCACCTACCTACACTCAGCCCATAACCCTCCATTCCTTTCCTGTCCATATACCTATCCAATTTTTTTAAAATGACAAAATCGAACCTGCCTCTACCACTTCTACTGGAAGCTCGTTCCACACAGCTACCACTCTGAGTAAAGAAGTTCCCCCTCATGTTACCCTTAAACTTTTGCCCCGTAACTCTCAACTCATATCCTCTTGTTTGAATCTTCCCTACTCTCAATGGAAAAAGCCTATCCACATCAACTCTATCTATCCCCCTCATTATTTTAAATACTTCTATCAAGTCCCCCCTCAACCTTCTACTCTCCAAAGAAAGACCTAACTTGTTCAACCTTTCTCTGTAACTTAGATGCTGAAACCCAGGTAACATTCTAGTAAATCTCCTCTGAACTCTCTATTTTGTTGACATCTTTCCTATAATTTGATGACCAGAACTGTACACAATACTCCAAACTTGGCCTTGCCAATGCCTTGTACAATTTTAACATTACATCCAAACTCCTGTACTCAATGCTCTGATTTATAAAGGCCAGCATACCAAAAGCTTTCTTCACCACCCTATCCACATGAGATTCCACCTTCAGGGAACTATGCACCATAATTCCTAGATCACTCTGTTCTACTGCATTCTTCAATGCCCTACCATTTACCATGTATGTCCTATTTTGATTAGTCCTACCAAAATGTAGCACCTCACACTTACCAGCATTAAACTCCATCTGCCATCTTTCAGCCCACTCTTCTAAATGGCCTAAATCTCTCTCTGCAAGCTTCAAAAACCTACTTCATTATCCACAATGCCACCTATCTTAATATTATTCACACACTTACTAATCCAATTTACCAACCCATCATCCAGATCATTAATGTATATGACAAACAACATTGGGCCCAGTACAGATCCCTGAGGCACACCACTAGTCACCAGCCTCCAACCTGACAATCAGTTATCCATCACTACTCTCTGGCATCTCCCATCCAGCCATTATTGAATCCATTTTACTGCTTCAATATTAATACCTAAAGATTGAACCTTCCTAACTAACCTTCCGAGTGGTACCTTGTCAAAGGCCTTACTGAAGTCCAAATGTGCCAAAATCTTTCTTTATGGCCCTACATACCTGTGACATCACTTTCAATGAATTATGAGCCTGTATTCCTTGATCACTTTCTTCTCAGTGCCCTACCATTTTCTGTGTAAGACTTACCCTCTTTGGTCCTACAAAAATGCAAAACCTCACACTTGTCTGTATTAAGTTCCATCTGTCATTTTCAGTCCTTTTTTCCAGCTGGCACAGGTTCCTCTGCAGGACACGATAACCTTCCTCATGTCCACTACATCCCCAACTTTGCTGATCCAGTAATCACATCATCATCCAGATCACTGATATAAATGACAAACAGCATAGGACCCAGCACCGATCCTTGTGGCACACCACTATGCACAAGCCTCCATTCAGAGGCAACCCTCTACTACCATTCCCCAGCTTCTCCCACAAAGCCAATAACTAATTCAGTTTTTTACCTCACCCTGAATGCCGAGCAACTGAACTTCCTTGACCAGCCTCCCATGCGGGACCTTGTCAAATGCCTTACTAAAGTCCATGTTGGCAACATCCATCACCTTGTCTTCATCGACTTTCCTGGTAATTTCCTTGAAAAATTCTTTAAGATTGTTAAGACTTGACCTGCCATGCACAAGGCCATGCTGACTATCCAAATACTCAAAATATCTGGTTCCTCAGAATACCTTCCAATAACTTTCCCACAACAGTTGTTAGCGTCACTGGCCTATAATTTCCTGGTTTACGTTTAGAACCTTTCTTAAACAGTGGAACAACATTGGCTATCTTCTAATCTCATCATCCTTCAGCAATGCTAAGGATGATTTAACAATCTCTGCCAGGACCCCAGCTATTACTGCAATTGTCTTCCATAAGGTCTGAGGGAACATAGAGCCATTGAATCTTATCAGGCTCTCCTGCTCTGCAATCTGTACAGGGTCCATGAAGTCCATGTCACTTTACCTCACTGTGTCTGTCTCCAGAGTAAATATAGATGCAAAGAATGAATTTAAGATTGGCCCCATCTGCTCTGGCTCCACACGTAGATTAATCATTCTGGACTTCCAGAGAACCAATTTTGTCACTTATAGTCCTTTTGCTCTTAACATATCTGTAGTATCCCTTAGGATTCTTCTTCACCTTGTCTGCTAGAACAACTTTATGCCTCCTTTTAGCCCTCCTGATTTCTTTCTTAAGTGTTCTCTTGTATTTCTTGTACTAAATATGCACCTTATTTGTTCCTGCTTGCCTATATCTGCTATGCACCTCCCTTTTTCTCTGAACCAGGACCTCAATATCTTTTGAAAAGCAAGTTTCTCTATACTTGTTATCTTTATCGTTTATTCCGACAGGCACCTACAAGCTTTGAACTCTCAAAGCTTGTTTCTGAAGGCCTCTATAATTTTTCATTTGTCAGGTCTATAAGACATAGGAGCAGAATTAGGCCATTCAGCCCAACAAGTTTGCTCTGCCATTGCAACATGGCCGATTCTGAATCCCACTCAACCAGATACACCTGCCTTCTCGCCATATCCTTGGATGCCCTGATTGATAAGGAAACTATCAACTTCCACCTTATGTATGTGCACAGACTTGGCCTCCACTGCAGTCTCTGGCAGAGCATTCCACAAATTCACTACTCACTGGCTAAAAAAATTCCTCCTTACCTCTGTTCTAAAAGGTTGCCCCTCAAGTTTGAGGCTGTGCCCTCTAGTTCTGGATACCCCCACCATAGGAAACATCCTTTCTACATCCACCCTATTTAGTCCTTTCAATATTTGGTAGATTTCAATGAGTTCCCCCCTCACATTCTTCTAAATTTCTGTGAGTACAGGCCTGAAGCTGTCAAATGCTCCTCATATGTTAATCCCTGGAATCATCCTCCTGCTCTGGACTCCCTTCAATGGCAACACATCCTTACTGAGATATGGGGCCCAAAGCTGTTGGCAATACTACGTATGGCCTGACGAGGTTCTCATAAAGACTCAACATTATTTCCTTCCTTTTATATTCTATTCCCCTCAAAATAAATGCCATCTTTACCATTTTATCATTTGTCTTCTTTACCACAGGCTCAACCTATAAATTAACCTTCTGAAGGGTCTGCACAAGGACTCCTAAGTCCCTCTACACGTCTAATGTTTGAACCTTCTCACCATTTAGATAATAGTCTGCACTATTGTTCCTTTTACCAAAATGAATTATCATACATTTCCCAACACTGTAGTCCATCAGCCACTTTGTTGTCCATTCTTTCAATTCTGTCTAAGTCCTGTTGCAATCGCATTGCTTCCTCAGCACTATCTATCCCTCCACTTATCATTGTATCATCTGCAAACTTTGCCGCAAAGCCATCAATTCCATTATCTAAATTATTGATAAACAACTTGAAAAGCAGCGGTCCCAATACTGACCCTTGGGGAACATCACTAGTCATTGGCAGCCAACCAGCAAAGACCCCTTTTATTCCCACTCGCTGCCTCCTGCCTGTCAGCCATTCCTCTATCCATGCCAGTATCTTTCTTGTAACACCATAGGATTTTATCTTAAGCAGCCTCATGTATGGCACCTTATCAAATGCCTTCTGAAAATCCAAGTCAATGACATCCACTGCCTCTCCTTTGTCCACCCTGCTTGTTTCTTCCTCAAAGAACTCGAATAGATTTGTCAGGCAAGATTTCCCTTAACAGAAACCAGGCTGATTTTATTTTATCATTAGTCTCCAAGTACCCTGAAACCTCATCCTGACTAATAGACTCCAACACTTCCCCAACCACTGAGGTTAGGCTAACTGGCCTATGATTTCCTTTCTTTTGCCTTCCTCCCTTCTTTAAGAGTGGAGTGACATTTGCAATTTTCCAGTCCTCCGGGACCTTGCCATAATCAACTGATTCTTGAAAGATCATGACCAATACATCCCTTATCTCTTTAGCAACCTCCCTCAGGACTCTGGTCCAGGTGACTTAGCTACCTTAAGACCCTTTGGAATAACAATGGCACTCACTTCTGTTCCCTGACATTCACAGACATCTGGCACATTGCTAGTGTCTTCCACAGTGAAGACAGATGCAAAGTACCCATTAACTTCATCTGCCTTTTCTTTGTCTCCCATTACTACCTCACCAGCGTTATTTTCAAGTGATTCAATATCAACTCTCACCCCCCTTTTATTTAACTGAAAAAACTTTTGGTATCCTGCTTTATATAATTGCCCTCATGTTTCATCTTTTCCCTTCTTATAGTTTTTTAGTTGGCTTTTGTTGGATTTTAAAAGCTTCCCAATCATCCAGTTTCCCACTCACTTTTGCTACCTAATATGCCCTTTCCTTGGCTTTTATGCAGTCCATAACCTCCCCTGACAGCTACAGTTGCCTACCGCTGCCATTTGAGAACTGTGGGACATATCTATCCAGCACCTTGTGAATTATTCACAGAAACTTCAGCCATTTCTGTTCTGCCATCATCCCTGCTAGTATCCTCCTCCAATCCACCCGGGAAAGCTCCTCTCTCAGGCCTTTGTAATTCCCTTTATTCCATTGTGATACTGATACATGTGACTTATGCTTCTCCCTTTCAAACTGCAGCATGGATTCAACCATATTATGATCACTGTCTACTTAGGGTTCCTTTCCATTAAGCTCCATAATAAGATCTGGCTTATTCTAAGATAACCTTTCCCCAAGTAGGCTCAAACACAAGCTGCCCTAAAAAGACATCTCATAGACATTCAACAAATTCCCTCTCTTGCAATTTGACACCAACCTGATTTCCCAATCCCTTTGTATGTTGAAGTCCCCCATTATAATGTGTCATTACCCTTATTAAATATATCCATATAACAATTACAGCATGGAAACAGGCCAACTTGGCCCTTCTAGTCTGTGCCGAACGCTTACTCTCACCGAGTTCCACTGACCCGCACTCAGCCCATAACCCTCCATTCCTTTCTTGTCCAATTCTATCCAATTTTACTTTAAATGACAATACCGAACCTGCCTCAACCAAATGCCTTTGCTATCCCAACCCCACATCTTGGCTACTCTTTGGAAGCTTACATACGATTCCCATGATGGTTTTTTTAACTCTTACAGAGTCTTAACTCCACCCGAGTACTTCCAAGCACTTAACAAGCACACCTTTGCCAGAAAACAGCCTGTCCCAATCCACATTTACCAGATCAGTTGTGATACCATTAAAATTGGCCTTTATCCAATTTATTATCTGAACTCGCAGAGCACACCTGTCTTTTTACATATTTACTTTGAAACTTATGGTATTATGATCACTGGTTGCAGAGAGTTCTCCTACACAAACCTCTGTCACCTGCCCCATCTCATTCCGATAGCCAATCCAGTATCGCACGCTCTCTCTTTGGGATTTCCTGCATTACTGATAAAGGAAACTTTCCTGAACGCATTTGACAAACTATTCCATCACATCCTTCCATAGCATGGGATTCCCAGTCAACATGTAGAAAGTTAAAATCCACCTATAATAAACTACTATAATAACCTTATGTTTCTTACAACAGTCTGTGAACTACTTACAAATTTGTTCCTCTAAATCCCTTGGACTGTTGGGTGGTCTGTAATATAGCCCCATTAACATGATCATACTTTTCTTATTTCCTGATTCCACTCATAACGTCTCACTAGTTGAGTTCTCCAGTCTGTCCTGATGGAGGGCTGCTGTGCTATTTTCCCTGACTAATAACGCCACCCCTCCTCCTTCAATCCTTCCCACTCTGTCATGTCTAAAACAACAGATTCCCTGAATATTGAGCTGCCAGTCCCACCCCTCCTGCAATCAAGTCCCACTAATCGCTACCTCATAATTCCCGGTGTAGATCCATGCCCTGAGCAGATCTGCCTTTCCTACAATACTTCTTGCAATGAAATATATGCACCTCAGGACACAAGTCGCACCATTCAACATCTCCACTAACTGTTCTGGCACTCTGGTTCCCCATCCCACCTGCAACCCTAGTTTAAACCCCACCTTCCCGCTAGGATATTAGTCACCCTCCAGTTCAGGTGCAAACTGTCCCTTCTGTAGAAGTCCCACCTTCTCTGGAAAAGAGCCCAACGATCCAAATATTTGATACTCTCCATCCTACACTTGGCCACATATTAGACTGCATAATCTTCCTAGTTCTGGTCTCACTAGCACATGGCACGGGGTGATCCAAAGGCCACAATCCTGGATCTCAGAGAGACAGAGAGCAGGAGAAAGCACAAGGACAAAGAGAAGTGAGAGAGGTACAGTGAGGAAGGGTCCTCACACACAGCCCCTACCTGCCACCTCCAAACATCACTGGGGGCAGGAGCCACACATGCAGATTCTCACCGGGGAATGGGTCCACACACACATTAACTGGACCCTCACTAATCCTCAGTGGGGGCTCTCCCACACTCACACTGAACCTTACTAGAGAATGAGTAGCACACTTACACAGGGCGGTCCCACACTCACTGGCCCTCACTAAGGAAAGGTACCACGCACACATCGACCTTCCCTGGTGGAACCGTCCCACCCGTACACACACACACACAGACACTCACTGGGGTCAGTGCCCCACACACACTGACTCTCATGATAATACATTTGGGGGTCCCACAGAGGGATAGGACAGATGAGTGACTGGGACGGTGAGGATCGCGCCAGCTGTGGGAAGTGCCATCCTGTGGATCAGTGCTCTACCTCGCTGCTCTCCACATGGCCCGTTTCTCTGCCTCCAGTGCCCGTTTCTCTGCCGGAGACAGCTCCTTGTCCCGTCCCACTGGGAGGTCTGGGCTCTGCATCCTTAGTCTTTCCTGGTAGCGCCGCTCTGCCTTCGCCGTCCGGATCGGAGCGTGGGGTTCGGCATATTGCGATGACAATCTGTGTGAGACAAGATCTATTACAAGACCATCAGATGCAGGAGCAGAATTAGGCCATTTGGCCACGGAGTCTGCTCCACCATTTCATCATGGATGATCTACTTTCCAACTCAGCCCTTGTCTCCTGCCTACCCCCATACCCCTTCATGCCCTGACAAATCAAGAATCAAGAATTCTGCCTTAAGACTTGACCCCTACAGCTGCATGTAGCAAAGGGTTCCATAGATTCAATACTCTCTGGTTAAAGAAATTCCTCCTCATCTCCTTTCTAAATGTTCGTCCCTCTGAGGTTGTGTCCTCTCGGCTCAGACTCTCCCACTATAGGAAACATCCCCTCCTCATCCACTCTATCAAGGTCTTTCACCATTCAATAGGTTTGAATTTGGTTGCCCCTTATTCTTCTGAATTCTAGTGAATATAGGCCCAAAGCTAGCAAACACTCTTCATATGACAAGCCATTCAATCCAGGAATTATTTTTGTGAACCTCCTTGAGCCCACTCCAGTTTCAGCACATCTTTTCTAAGATAAGGGGCCCAAAACTGCTTACAATATTCCAAGTGAGGCCTTACCAGTGCTTTATAAAGTCTCAACATTACATCTTTGCTTTTATATTCTGGGGCCGACATCACATTTACCTTCCTCACCACAGACTCAACATAGAAATTAACTTTTCAAGAACCCTGCACAAAACTCCCAGGTCCCTTTGTGCCTCAGGCTTTTGTATTTTCTCTTCATTTCAAAAACAGTCAACTGCTACTACCAAAGTACCTGACTGCGCACTTCCTGACACTATTCCATCTGCCATTTCTTTCCACATTCTCCTAATCTGTCTCAGTCCTTCTGTTGCCTCTCTACTTCCTCAAAACTACCTGCCCCTCCACCTATCTTCATATCGTCTACAAACTTTGCAATAAAGCCTTCAATTCCAACATTGATATATAGCTAAAAAAGAATCAGTTTCAACACAAACCCCTGTGGAACACTACTAGTCACCTGCAGCCAGCCAGGAAAGCTCTCATTACTTCCATTCTTTGCCTCCTGCCAATCAGCCATTGCTTTATCCATTACATTTTGTAATACCATGGGCTCGTGGCTTGTTAAGCAGCCTCACATGTGGCACTTAGTCAAAGGGTTTCTGAAAATCTAAATACACAGCATCAACCAATTCTCCTTTCTCTATTCTGCTTGGTATTTCTTCAAAGAAGTTCAACAGAAACAGGCTGTTCAACCTGATGGTTCCATGCTGTCCAAGATTCCCATCGAAACTTGTCTATATCCATTTGGTGATACAGTGCGGAATAGGCCCTTGCAGTCCTTCAAGCTGCGCTGCCAAGCAACCCACCAATTTGACTCTAGCCTCATCGAGGGACAATTTAAAAAACTAATTAACATACTAACTGGTATGTCTTTGGACTGTGGGATGAAACCGGAGCACCTGGAGAAAACACACTAATTCTACAAGGATGATGTATAAACTCCTTACAGAGGACGCTGGAATTGAACTCCAAACTCCAACACCCAGAGCTGTAAGAGTGTCGTGCTTACTGCTACACTACCGTGGCACCCACTAAACTCATCACATTTGCCTGTACTTGGTCCGTTTCCCTCCAAGCTACGAAACTCTCGGTCAGTGGTATCAGCCCATGACAGAAAAGAAGTTGGGAATCTGTGGTCTAAACCTTTCCTATCCACATAGCCGTCCAAGTATCTTTTAAACATTGTTAACATCTCTGCCTTAACCCTTCCTGGAGATAAAGACCAGCTTGTTAAGGGAAAGTTGGCTCTCAGGATGCCATGTTACTGGGTTTTCCATCTCCTTCCTGTGCTCTAACTCAGCGGCATTTGAGATGTGGCCCCGATGGTGATGTCATCCACAAAGTTCACATTGAGGGACTGGTCTCGGCTCGCAGCTGATCTGCGCCCTCACCTCTTATAGAACATAGAATAGTACAGCACAGTACAGGCCCTTCGGCCCACAATGTTGTGCCGACCCTTAAACCTTGCTTCCCATATAACACCTTACCTTAAATTCCTCCATATACCTGTCTGGTAGTCTCTTAAACTTCACTAGTGTATCTGCCTCCACCACTGACTCAGACAGTGCATTCCACGCACACGCACCCACATACAGACACAAAACTACACACACCTGTACCCACAGAGGCATCTGAACACAGTGCAAATGCAAACCCACACACGCACGCACATATACACCCCCTACCACAGACCAGTATATTTAATCATCAGGGATTCACAAAGTTAGTAACAATTTCAAATTCAATATAGTTACTATTATCACCAAATCAAGTGACAAAAATCTTAGAAAGATAGAGGGCTATGCAGTAGGGAAATTTTAGACAGTTTTTTTAAGAGTAGGTTACACAGTCACTCAGTTTCCTGGGGGCTGCACAGAGACATGCACACACACACAACCAGACACAGAACTGTGTACACACACCCTAAGAGAGCAAGTCCATATACATTCATACACATGCACGAAAACTCTCACTGGACCTGTGCACGTGCATACCCACATACACACGCAGACACACTCGTATGTTCACATACACGCCCACACCCGCAAACACTCAAGCAGGTGTAGACAACCCCCACAGACGTCTGTGCAGAGTTAGTGGGCACCAGAGGGGAGGGCAGGAGCAGCAATAGAGCTCACCCCATCACTGAGTTGGACTGCTGGTCTCCGCTGCTGGGGCTGTCTGCGGACACAGCTCTGTCCCCTCCTACCCCACTGGGATGCGAGCCCCTGGGAAAGAACAGAGCATCGTCAGCACCCAAACGCACCCGTCCCTGCCCACCCAGTAGCGTGGGAGTGGTGAGTCACGAGGGGAGGGGAGAGGAGGGTGGAGGGGCAGGAAGGGAAAAGAGTAGAGGAGAAGTGAGAGGATGGGGAGAGGCAAGATTAGGGGAGAAAGGGGAATAGGAAAAGAGAGTGTGAACCCTGAGTCCTGTAACCAGTCCCTTCTTCCCCACCCCTCCCACGCTCCAAACAACTCTATTTTTTTTTTGCAGTTGCATGGATCAACCATTGTTCTGAGTAGAAAATTTTGACATGGCCTGAAAACTGCATGGCATTTCAATAAAACATATAGCACAATAAAGTCCCCACGGCAAGGCAACGTAAGCAATGTGTGTGGGAGCATTTCAGTTACTGTGCGGCTATGCCCCCATGCAGCTCAGAGAGAATAGTGCTTCTCACACTCCCACCCCTCCCCACTCCACCTTCCCTCCTCAATCACATCAAACCACAGAACTGTCACATCCGGTTCCGGAGAACAGGACAGACGGCTGCTGGTGGATGCACAAGTGAAAGCCAGTTTTGGATGCACGGGACGAGTCATTCAATACGTACCCAGAGGGTGGGGAGTGCCAGGACCGCCCATCAAGACGCTCTATCTTGTACTCCACCCCCTCGATCACCACCGTTCCCTGACCGCTCAGGTCAGACATCTTCTCTTCATCGTCCTCCTCCTCATCCTCCTCCGGTAGTGCCATGCGCTCACAATCGCCTTTCTGCCTCATCTTCCGCTCTATTACAGACAGATAAAGGGTCACACCAGCCGGCTGTAAACACCTCTGATTCCCACACCGTCCCTCACAACTACCCCTCTATCCCCACTCCACTCCCGACACAAGTGGATATGGCTTCGCAACACACAGAAAGAGATGCCAGCGGAAGGGGGAGGGAACTGGGAAAGGAAGGGAGACATGGAGGAAGATGGAGATGAGTGCAAGGGAGGGGATTGGAGAGGGGTAGGGCGACGGTGAAATGAGGAGTGAGGGGGAGAAATGGGAGCAGGAAGATGAGGTGTAGATGAGGAAGGTCAGATGGAGATCAAGAGCTCAAGGTGGAGGTGTGAAGTGTGAGGTTATATGAGAAACCTGAGGTGGGGCGGGTGAGGTAGAGATGATGAGGATGAGGTGGAGGTGCGGAGGGTGAAGTGGAGGTGCTGAGGGGAGGTGGAGATGGAGATGGGGAAGGTGAGGTGGAGATCATGGACGGTAGGTGGAGATGGAGATGGGGAAGGTGAGGTGGAGATCATGGACGGTAGGTGGAGATGGAGATCCAGGAGGGGAGATGGAGATCGGGGAGGGGAGGTGGAGATGGAAATCAGGGAGGGGAGGGGAGGAGATGGTGATCGGGGAGGGGAGGTGGAGATGGAGAACGAGGAGGGGAGGTGGAAATGGTGATCGGGGAGGGGAGGTGGAGATGGAGATCGAGGAGAGGAGGGGAGGTGAAGATGGAGACCGGGGAGGGGAGGGGAGGTGGAGGTGGAGATCGGGGAGGGGAGGTGGAGGTGGAGATCGGGGAGGGGAGGTGGAGGTGGAGATCGGGGAGGGGAGGTGGAGTTGGAGATTGGGGAGGAGAGGAGGAGGAGGAGATCGGGGAGGGGAGGTGGACGTGGAGATCCGGGAGGGGAGATGGCGTTGGAGATCGGGGAGGAGAGGTGGAGGTGGAGATCGGGGAGGGGAGGTGGAGGTGGAGGTCGGGGACGGGAGGTGGCGGTGGAGATCGGGGACGGGAGGAGGAGGTGGAGATCGGGGAGGGGAGGTGGAGGTGGAGATCGGGGAGGGGAGGTGGAGGTGGAGATCGGGGAGGGGAGGTGGAGGTCGGGGAGGCGAGGTGGAGGTGGAGATCGGGGAGGGGAGGTGGAGATCGGGCAGGAGAGGTGGAGGTGGAGATCGGGGTGGCGAGGTGGAGGTGGAGATCGGGGAGGAGGGAGGTGGAGATCGGGGAGGTGGAGGTGGAGATGGAGGGGACAAGAGGTGGAGATGGGGGTGGGGAGGGGAGGTATTGATCAGTGAGGGGAGGTGGAGATGGAGATCGGGGAGGGGAGGTGGAGGTGGAGATCGGGGAGGTGGAGGTGGAGATCGGGGAGGTGGAGGTGGAGATCGGGGAGGGGAGGGGAGGGGAGGTGGAAACCGGGGATGGGAGGTGGAAACAGGGGAGTGGAGATGGAGATCGGGGAGTGGAGGTGGAGATCGGTGAGGGGAGGTGGAGATAGAGATCGGGGAGGGGAGGGGAGATGGAGATGGAAATCAGGGAGGTGAGGTGGAGATGGAGATCGGGGAGGGGAGGTGGAGATAGAGATCGGGGAAGGGAGGGGAGATGGAAATGGAAATCAGGGAGGGGAGGTGGAGATGGCGATCGGGGAGGGGAGGTGGAGGTGGAGATCGGGGAGGGGAGGTGGAGGTGGAGATGGAGATCGGGGAGGGGAGGTGGAGGTGGAGATCAGGGAGGGGAGGCAGAGGTGGAGATCGGGGCGGGGAGGTGGAGGTGTAGATCGGGGAGGGGAGGTGGAGCTGGAGATCGGGGAGGAGAGGTGGAGGTGGATATCGGGGAGGGGAGTTGGAGGTGGTGATCGGGGAGGGGAGGTGGAGGTGGAGATCGGGGATGGGAGGTGGAGATCGGGGAGGCGAGGTGGAGTTGGAGATCGGGGAGGAGAGGTGGAGGTGGAGATCGGGGAGGGGAGGTGGAAGTGGAGATCAGGGAAGGGAGGTTCAGATGGAGATCGGGGACGGGAGGTGGAAGTGGAGATCAGGGAAGGGAGGTTCAGATGGAGATCGGGGAGGGGAGGTGGAGAGGGAGATGGAGGAGGGGAGGTGGAGGTGGAGATCGGGGCGGGGAGGTGGAGGTGGAGATCGGGGAGGGGAGGTGGAGATGGAGATCGGGGAGGGGAGGTGGAGGTGGAGATCGGGGAGGGGAGGTGGAGATGGAGATCGGGGAGGGGAAGTATAGGTCGGGGAGGCGAGGTGGAGGTGGAGATCGGGGAGGGGAAGTATAGGTCGGGGAGGCGAGGTGGAGGTGGAGATCGGTGAGGGGAGGTGGAGGTGGAGATCGGGGAGGAGAGGTGGAGGTGGAGATGGGGAGGAGAGGTGGAGGTGGAGATCGGTGAGGGGAGGTGGAGATGGAGATCGGGGAGGGGAGGTGGAGATGGAGATCGGGGAGGGGAGGTGGAGATGGAGATCGGGGAGGGGAGGTGGAGATGGAGATCGGGGAGGGGAGGTGGTGGTGGAGATCGGGGAGGGGAGGTGGAGGTGGAGATCGGTAAGGGGAGGTGGAGATGAAGATCAGGGAGGGGAAGTGTAGGTCGGGGAGGCGAGGTGGAGGTGGAGATCGGTGAGGGGAGAGGGAGGTGGAGATCGGGGAGGAGAGGTGGAGGTGGAGATGGGGAGGAGAGGTGGAGGTGGAGATCGGGGAGGAGAGGTGGAGGTGGAGATCGGGGAGGGCAGGTGGAGGTGGATATCGGGGAGGGGAGTTGGAGGTGGTGATTGGGGAGGGGAGGTGGAGGTGGATATCGGGGAGGAGAGGTGGAGGTGGAGATCGGGGAGGGGAGGTGGAGGTGGATATCGGGGAGGGGAGTTGGAGGTGGTGATTGGGGAGGGGAGGTGGAGGTGGAGATCGGGGAGGGGAGGTGGAGGTGGAGATGGAGATCGGGGAGGGGAGGTGGAGGTGGAGATCGGGGAGGGGAGGATGAGATGGCGATCGGGGCGGGGAGGAGGAGGTCGGGGAGGGGAGGTGGAGGTGGAGATCAGGGAGGGGAGGCGGAGGTGGAGATCGGGGAGGGGAGGTGGAGGTGTAGATCGGGGAGGGGAGGTGGAGCTGGAGATCGGGGAGGAGAGGTGGAGGTGGATATCGGGGAGGGGAGTTGGAGGTGGTGATTGGGGAGGGGAGGTGGAGGTGGAGATCGGGGAGGCGAGGTGGAGTTGGAGATCGGGGAGGAGAGGTGGAGGTGGAGATCGGGGAGGGGAGGTGGAAGTGGAGATCGGGGAAGGGAGGTTCAGATGGAGATCGGGGAGGGGAGGTGGAGTGGGAGATGGAGGAGGGGAGGTGGAGGTGGAGATCGGGGAGGGGAGGTTGAGGTGGAGATCGGGGAGGGGAGGTGGAGATGGAGATCGGGGAGGGGAGGTGGAGATGGAGATCGGGAGGGGAGGTGGAGGTGGAGATCGGGGAGGGGAGGTGGAGATGGAGATCGGGGAGGGGAAGTATAGGTCGGGGAGGCGAGGTGGAGGTGGAGATCGGTGAGGGGAGGTGGAGGTGGAGATCGGGGAGGGGAAGTATAGGTCGGGGAGGCGAGGTGGAGGTGGAGATCGGTGAGGGGAGGTGGAGGTGGAGATCGGGGAGGGGAAGTATAGGTCGGGGAGGCGAGGTGGAGGTGGAGATCGGTGAGGGGATGTGGAGGTGGAGATCGGGGAGGAGAGGTGGAGGTGGAGGTGGAGATGGGGAGGAGAGGTGGAGGTGGAGATCGGGGAGGGGAGGTGGAGATGGAGATCGGGGAGGGGAGGTGGAGATGGAGATCGGGGAGGGGAGGTGGAGGTGGAGATCGGGGAGGGGAGGTGGAAATGGATATCGGGGAGGGGAGGTGGTGGAGATCGGGGAGGGGAGGTGGAGGTGGAGATCGGGGAGGGGAGGTGGAGGTGGAGATCGGGGAGGGGAGGTGGAGGTGGAGATCGGTGAGGGGAGGTGGAGGTGGAGGTCGGGGAGGAGAGGTGGAGGTGGTGATGGGGAGGCGAGGTGGAGGTGGAGATCGGGTAGGAGAGGTGGAGGTAGAGATCGGGGAGGGGAGGTGGAGGTGGAGATCGGGGAGGGGAGGTGGAGGTGGAGATCAGGGAGGAGAGGTGGAGGTGGAGATCGGGGAGGAGAGGTGGAGGTGGAGATCGGGGAGGGGAGGTTGAAGTGGAGATCGGGGAGGAGAGGTGGAGATGGAGATGGGGAGGGGAGGGGAGGTGGAGATCGGGGTGGGGAGGGGAGGTGGAGATGGAAATCGGGGAGGGGAGGTGGAGATGGAGATCGGGGAGGGGAGGTGGAGGTGGAGATCGGGGAGGGGAGGTGGAGGTGGAGATCTGGGAGGGGAGGTGGAGGTGTAGATCGGGGAGGGGAGGTGGAGGTGGAGATCGGGGAGGGGAGGTGGAGGTGGAGATCGGGGAGGGGAGGTGGAGGTGGAGATCGGGGAGGGGAGGTGGAGATGGAGATCGGGGAGGGGAGGTGGAGATGGAGATCGGGGAGGGGAAGTATAGGTTGGGTAGGTGAGGTGGAGGTGGAGATCGGTGAGGGGAGGTGGAGGTGGAGATCGGGGAGGAGAGGTGGAGGTGGAGATGGGGAGGCGAGGTGGAGGTGGAGATCGGTGAGGGGAGGTGGAGGTGGAGATCGGGGAGGGGAGATGGAGATGGAGATCGGGGAGGGGAGGTGGAGGTGGAGATCGGGGAGGGGAGGTGGAGGTGGAGATCGGGGAGGGGAGGTGGAGATGGAGATCGGGGAGGGGAAGTATAGGTCGGGGAGGCGAGGTGCAGGTGGAGATCGGGGAGGGGAAGTATAGGTCGGGGAGGCGAGGTGGAGGTGGAGATCGGTGAGGGGAGGTGGAGGTGGAGATCGGGGAGGGGAAGTATAGGTCGGGGAGGCGAGGTGGAGGTGGAGATCGGTGAGGGGATGTGGAGGTGGAGATCGGGGAGGAGAGGTGGAGGTGGAGGTGGAGATGGGGAGGAGAGGTGGAGGTGGAGATCGGGGAGGGGAGGTGGAGATGGAGATCGGGGAGGGGAGGTGGAGATGGAGATCGGGGAGGGGAGGTGGAGGTGGAGATCGGGGAGGGGAGGTGGAAATGGAGATCGGGGAGGGGAGGTGGAGGTGGAGATCGGGGAGGGGAGGTGGAGGTGGAGATCGGGGAGGGGAGGTGGAGGTGGAGATCGGGGAGGGGAGGTGGAGGTGGAGATCGGTGAGGGGAGGTGGAGGTGGAGGTCGGGGAGGAGAGGTGGAGGTGGTGATGGGGAGGCGAGGTGGAGGTGGAGATCGGGTAGGAGAGGTGGAGGTAGAGATCGGGGAGGGGAGGTGGAGGTGGAGATCGGGGAGGGGAGGTGGAGGTGGAGATCAGGGAGGAGAGGTGGAGGTGGAGATCGGGGAGGAGAGGTGGAGGTGGAGATCGGGGAGGGGAGGTTGAAGTGGAGATCGGGGAGGAGAGGTGGAGATGGAGATGGGGAGGGGAGTGGAGGTGGAGATCGGGGTGGGGAGGGGAGGTGGAGATGGAAATCGGGGAGGGGAGGTGGAGATGGAGATCGGGGAGGGGAGGTGGAGGTGGAGATCGGGGAGGGGAGGTGGAGGTGGAGATCGGGGAGGGGAGGTGGAGGTGTAGATCGGGGAGGGGAGGTGGAGGTGGAGATCAGGGAGGGGAGGTGGAGGTGGAGATCGGGGAGGGGAGGTGGAGGTGGAGATCGGGGAGGGGAGGTGGAGATGGAGATCGGGGAGGGGAAGTATAGGTTGGGTAGGTGAGGTGGAGGTGGAGATCGGTGAGGGGAGGTGGAGGTGGAGATCGGGGAGGAGAGGTGGAGGTGGAGATGGGGAGGCGAGGTGCAGGTGGAGATCGGTGAGGGGAGGTGGAGGTGGAGATCGGGGAGGGGAGATGGAGAGGGAGATCGGGGAGGGGAGGTGGAGGTGGAGATCGGGGAGGGGAGGTGGAGGTGGAGATCGGGGAGGGGAGGTGGAGGTGGAGATCGGGGAGGGGAGGTGGAGTTGGAGATCGGGGAGGGGAAGTATAGGTTGGGGAGGCGAGGTGGAGGTGGAGATCGGTGAGGGGAGGTGGAGGTGGAGATCGGTGAGGGGAGGTGGAGGTGGAGATCGGGGAGGGGAGGTGGAGGTGGAAATCAAGGAGGAGAGGTGGAGGTGGAGATCGGGGAGGAGAGGTGGAGGTGGAGATCGGTGAGGGGAGGTGGAGGTGGAGATTGGGGAGGGGAGGAGGAGATGGAGATCGGGGAGGGGAGGTGGAGGTGGAGATCGGGGAGGGGAGGTGGAGGTGGAGATCGGGGAGGGGAAGTATAGGTCGGGGAGGCGAGGTGGAGGTGGAGATCGGTGAGGGGAAGTGGAGGTGGAGATCCGGGAGGAGAGGTGGAGGTGGAGATGGGGAGGAGAGGTGGAGGTGGAGATCAGTGAGGGGAGGTGGAGGTGGAGATCGGGGAGGAGAGGTGGAGGTGCAGATGGGGAGGGGAGGTGGAGATGGAGATCGGGGAGGGGAGGTGGAGGTGGAGATCTGGGAGGGGAGGTGGAGGTGTAGATCGGGGAGGGGAGGTGGAGGTGGAGATCGGGGAGGGGAGGTGGAGGTGGAGATCGGGGAGGGGAGGTGGAGGTGGAGATCGGGGAGGGGAGGTGGAGATGGAGATCGGGGAGGGGAGGTGGAGATGGAGATCGGGGAGGGGAAGTATAGGTTGGGTAGGTGAGGTGGAGGTGGAGATCGGTGAGGGGAGGTGGAGGTGGAGATCGGGGAGGAGAGGTGGAGGTGGAGATGGGGAGGCGAGGTGGAGGTGGAGATCGGTGAGGGGAGGTGGAGGTGGAGATCGGGGAGGGGAGATGGAGATGGAGATCGGGGAGGGGAGGTGGAGGTGGAGATCGGGGAGGGGAGGTGGAGGTGGAGATCGGGGAGGGGAGGTGGAGATGGAGATCGGGGAGGGGAAGTATAGGTCGGGGAGGGGAGGTGGAGGTGGAGATCGGGGAGGGGAGGTGGAGGTGGAGATCGGGGAGGGGAAGTATAGGTCGGGGAGGCGAGGTGGAGGTGGAGATCGGTGAGGGGAAGTGGAGGTGGAGATCCGGGAGGAGAGGTGGAGGTGGAGATGGGGAGGAGAGGTGGAGGTGGAGATCAGTGAGGGGAGGTGGAGGTGGAGATCGGGGAGGAGAGGTGGAGGTGCAGATGGGGAGGGGAGGTGGAGATGGAGATCGGGGAGGGGAGGTGGAGGTGGAGATCTGGGAGGGGAGGTGGAGGTGTAGATCGGGGAGGGGAGGTGGAGGTGGAGATCGGGGAGGGGAGGTGGAGGTGGAGATCGGGGAGGGGAGGTGGAGGTGGAGATCGGGGAGGGGAGGTGGAGATGGAGATCGGGGAGGGGAGGTGGAGATGGAGATCGGGGAGGGGAAGTATAGGTTGGGTAGGTGAGGTGGAGGTGGAGATCGGTGAGGGGAGGTGGAGGTGGAGATCGGGGAGGAGAGGTGGAGGTGGAGATGGGGAGGCGAGGTGGAGGTGGAGATCGGTGAGGGGAGGTGGAGGTGGAGATCGGGGAGGGGAGATGGAGATGGAGATCGGGGAGGGGAGGTGGAGGTGGAGATCGGGGAGGGGAGGTGGAGGTGGAGATCGGGGAGGGGAGGTGGAGATGGAGATCGGGGAGGGGAAGTATAGGTCGGGGAGGCGAGGTGCAGGTGGAGATCGGGGAGGGGAAGTATAGGTCGGGGAGGCGAGGTGGAGGTGGAGATCAGTGAGGGGAGGTGGAGGTGGAGATCGGGGAGGGGAAGTATAGGTCGGGGAGGCGAGGTGGAGGTGGAGATCGGTGAGGGGATGTGGAGGTGGAGATCGGGGAGGAGAGGTGGAGGTGGAGGTGGAGATGGGGAGGAGAGGTGGAGGTGGAGATCGGGGAGGGGAGGTGGAGATGGAGATCGGGGAGGGGAGGTGGAGATGGAGATCGGGGAGGGGAGGTGGAGGTGGAGATCGGGGAGGGGAGGTGGAAATGGAGATCGGGGAGGGGAGGTGGAGGTGGAGATCGGGGAGGGGAGGTGGAGGTGGAGATCGGGGAGGGGAGGTGGAGGTGGAGATCGGGGAGGGGAGGTGGAGGTGGAGATCGGTGAGGGGAGGTGGAGGTGGAGGTCGGGGAGGAGAGGTGGAGGTGGTGATGGGGAGGCGAGGTGGAGGTGGAGATCGGGTAGGAGAGGTGGAGGTAGAGATCGGGGAGGGGAGGTGGAGGTGGAGATCGGGGAGGGGAGGTGGAGGTGGAGATCAGGGAGGAGAGGTGGAGGTGGAGATCGGGGAGGAGAGGTGGAGGTGGAGATCGGGGAGGGGAGGTTGAAGTGGAGATCGGGGAGGAGAGGTGGAGATGGAGATGGGGAGGGGAGGGGAGGTGGAGATCGGGGTGGGGAGGGGAGGTGGAGATGGAAATCGGGGAGGGGAGGTGGAGATGGAGATCGGGGAGGGGAGGTGGAGGTGGAGATCGGGGAGGGGAGGTGGAGGTGGAGATCGGGGAGGGGAGGTGGAGGTGTAGATCGGGGAGGGGAGGTGGAGGTGGAGATCAGGGAGGGGAGGTGGAGGTGGAGATCGGGGAGGGGAGGTGGAGGTGGAGATCGGGGAGGGGAGGTGGAGATGGAGATCGGGGAGGGGAAGTATAGGTTGGGTAGGTGAGGTGGAGGTGGAGATCGGTGAGGGGAGGTGGAGGTGGAGATCGGGGAGGAGAGGTGGAGGTGGAGATGGGGAGGCGAGGTGGAGGTGGAGATCGGTGAGGGGAGGTGGAGGTGGAGATCGGGGAGGGGAGATGGAGATGGAGATCGGGGAGGGGAGGTGGAGGTGGAGATCGGGGAGGGGAGGTGGAGGTGGAGATCGGGGAGGGGAGGTGGAGGTGGAGATCGGGGAGGGGAGGTGGAGTTGGAGATCGGGGAGGGGAAGTATAGGTTGGGGAGGCGAGGTGGAGGTGGAGATCGGCGAGGGGAGGTGGAGGTGGAGATCGGTGAGGGGAGGTGGAGGTGGAGATCGGGGAGGGGAGGTGGAGGTGGAAATCAAGGAGGAGAGGTGGAGGTGGAGATCGGGGAGGAGAGGTGGAGGTGGAGATCGGTGAGGGGAGGTGGAGGTGGAGATTGGGGAGGGGAGGTGGAGATGGAGATCGGGGAGGGGAGGTGGAGGTGGAGATCGGGGAGGGGAGGTGGAGGTGGAGATCGGGGAGGGGAAGTATAGGTCGGGGAGGCGAGGTGGAGGTGGAGATCGGTGAGGGGAAGTGGAGGTGGAGATCCGGGAGGAGAGGTGGAGGTGGAGATGGGGAGGAGAGGTGGAGGTGGAGATCAGTGAGGG
>NW_026778920.1:0-25000 GCF_030144855.1 Hypanus sabinus | reverse complement strand
ACTGGTGTACAATGACACCCAGGTCTCGTTGCACCTCCCCTTTTCCTAATCGGCCCCCATTCAGATAATAATCAGTTTTCCTGTTCTTGCCACCAAAGTGGATAATCTCACATTTATCCACATTAAATTGCATCTGCCAGAAATTTGCCCACTCACCTAACCTATCCACGTCACCCTGCATCCTCTTAGCATCCTCCTCACAGCTAACACTGCCGCCCAGCTTCGTGTCATCCGCAAACTTGGAGATGCTGCATTTAATTCCCTCCTCTAAATCATTAATATATATTGTAAACAACTGGGGTTCCAGCACTGAGCCTTGCGGTACCCCACTAGTCACTGCCTGCCATTCTGAAAAGGTCCCATTTATTCCCACTCTTTGCTTCCTGTCTGCCAACCAATTCTCTATCCACATCAATACCATACCCCCAATATCATGTGCTTTAAGTTTGCACACTAATCTCCTGTGTGGGACCTTGTCAAAAGCCTTTAGAAAATCCAAATATACCACATCCACTGGCTGTCCCCTATCCACTCTACTAGTTACATCTTCAAAAAACTCTATAAGATTCATCAGACATGATTTTCCTTTCACAAATCCATGCTGATTTTGTCCGATGATTTCACCGCTTTCCAAATGTGCTGTTATCACATCTGAGGTAACTGACTCTAGCATTTTCCCCACCACCGATGTCATGCTAACCGGTCTATAATTCCCTGGTTTCTCTTCCCTTCCTTTTTTAAAAATAAGTGGGATTACATTAGCCACCCTCCAATCCTCAGGAACTAATCCAGAATCTAAAGAATTTTGAAAAATTATCACTAATGCATCCACTCTTTCTTGGGCTGCTTCCTTAAACACTCTGGGATGCAGACCATCTGGCCCTGGGGATTTATCTGCCTTTAATCCCTTCAATTTACCTAACACCACTTCCCTACTAACATGTATTTCCCTCAGTTCCTCCATCTCACTAGACCCTCGATCCCTTACTATTTCCGGAAGATTATTTATGTCCTCCTTAGTCAAGACAGAACCAAAGTAGTTATTCAATTGGTCTGCCATGTCCTTGTTCCCTATGATCAATTCACATGTTTCTGACTGTATGGGACCTACATTTGTCTTAACCAATCTTTTTCTTTTCACATATCTATAAAAGCTTTTACAGTCAGTTTTTATGTTCCCTGCCAGCTTTCTCTCATAATCTTTTTTCCCTTTCCTAATTAAACCCTTTGTCCTCCTCTGCTGGTCTCTGAATTTCTCCCAGTCCTCAGGTGTACCACTTTTTTTTTGCTAATTTATATGTTTCTTCTTTGGACTTGATACTATCCCTAATTTCCCTTGTCAGCCACGGGTGCACTACCTTCCCTGGGTTATTCTTTTGCCAAACTGGGATGAACAATTGCTGTAGTTCATCCATGCAATTTTTAAATGCTTGCCATTGCATATCCGCTGTCAACCCTTTAAGTATCATTTGCCAGTCTATCTTAGCTAATTCACGCCTCATACCTTCAAAGTTACCCATCTTTAAGTTCAGAACCTTTGTTTCTGAATTAACTCTGTCACTCTCCATCTTAATGAAGAATTCCACCATATTATGGTCACTCTGACCCAAGGGGCCTCGCACGACAAGATTGCTAACTAACCCTTTCTCATTGCTCAATACCCAATCTAGTACAACCTGCTCTCTAGTTGGTTCATCGACATGTTGAGTCAGAAAACCATCCCACATACAAGCTGAATAAACCTGGGGGTCCGACCCAGTGTATCGTCTGACATGGTGGAAATCCAGGGAAGAAATTGCTGGGTCGTTGGCTGTGATATTTCAAACACTGAACACAGAACAGTACAGCACAGGTACAGGCCATTCTGCCCACGCTGTCTGTGCTGACCATGATGTAATCATATTTGCCCACAAATGATCCAAACCCTCCATTCCCTGTCTGTTCACTTCCTGTTTAAATGTCTGTTAAACATCACGATCGTATCTGATTCCACCACTCCCCATCCCAGCCGTGCATTCCAGGGAGATACCACTCATTGTGTCCAAAAACATGCCTTGAACATCCCGGTTCAACTTTCATGATCTTACTTTAAAGCTTTACCCTTGACGGGAGATCACACTAAGTGAGACTGTCTCATAATTAGAAGAGGTGTTCTCACTGGTACAGACACAGCCTCACTGGTACAGACGCAGTCTCACTGGTACAGACGCAGTCTCACTGGGTATTGACAGGGTAGAGGCAGGAATGATGTTTCCCCTGGATGGGGTGTGGAGCCAGGGGTCACAGACTCACAATCAGAGGTCGCCTCAGCAGGACTGAGATGTGGAAAACTTCCTCGCCCAGTGTGTGGTGGAATTCTCTACAAAAGATTTCTGGACTTAAGGGAACAGCGATGATGGGATGGTGCAGGAAATTGACACTGAGGTCAATGATCAGCCATGATCTGAGTGAAGGGCAGAGCAGGAGTAAGGGGCCGAATGGCCACAACTGCTCCTGTTTCTCAATTTCTTGAAACACAAATTGATCTTTGTGTCTTTTAATGTTTTGGTCTTCAGTCTGTCGGATTACACAGGGAACGGTAACCAATGCACTCTGTGTAGAGCATCCTCTGTACCCCGTGTTGACTGTATTCACTCCACTGTCCCCAGTGTTTGTAACAGGATGCAGAGTTTGTTGTGTTCATTGTTTTTGTATCCAGTGAGAAACACGTCTGTGTAAGCACCCGGGACACTTTACTGCATTTACACAGCGACTGTACCTAAATACCAGTTGTTGTTTTTCAGTGCTGTGTCCACAACAGCTGAACACAGAACAGGAACAGGTCATTCGGCCCACAAGTCTGTGCTGATCATTGTGCCAATTCAATCTCATCCCATCTGCCTGTACATGGTCCACAAGCCTCCATTCCCTGTCTGTTCATGTGTCTTTCTAAATGTCACTGAAATGTTGCTGTTGTATCTGTTTCCACCACCTCCTGTGACAGCACGTTACAGGCACCGACCACCCTCTGTGTAAAAACAAACTTGCCTCAATAAGCTCATTTAAACCTCTTTACCTTTACTCCCTGGGGGAAATTGACATTCCCACGCTGAGGATGAAGAGACTCCGACTGTCTATCATGTCTGTGTCAGTTGCTGACTGTTTCCTCGACAGCTGCTGAAGCACCGTGTTCCCAGACTTCTGTACCCTGTGATCCGCTCAGTGTGTGGGGACCCCTCCCTGGTGAGGAGAGGGGGTGTGGACTGGACCAAGACTGTTTCCTCGACCGCTGCTGAAGGACCGTGTACCCTGTACCCTGTACCCTGTGATCCGCTCAGTGTGTGAGGACCCCTCCCTGGTGAGGAGAGGGGGTGTGGACTGGACCAATACTGCTGCAGCGTGTCAAACAACGTCTGCAGAGGCAAAGGGATGGCGGAGATTCACGGTGCACGATTGCCACCTGCTGCTCGAAGCCGGTACTGTAGGGAGAACTGAGCGTCAAGGTTAAATTTATCGTATATAGTGTCTTGAGATTCATTTTCCTTCAGGAAAAAACGATACAATGGACTTTATGAAAAAACTATGCTTGAACAAAGACAGGCAAACAACCAATGTGTAAAAGATGACAAATCGCGCAAACAATAACAATAAAAATACAAATATCACAGAACATGAGATGTAGAGTCTTTGAATGCGAGTCTCTAGGTTGTGGAGACAGGTCAGTGTTGTTGTGAACAGATATCCACGCTGGTTCACTAACCTGATTGTTGTAGTGTAATAACTACCTGAAATATGACTTGTGGATCGGTGGGTTAATTGGAAACCGTGTATTGTTCCTTGTGTGTCTCTCTGGTAGAATCTAGAGAGAGTTAATGAGATCACAGACAGTATTTTAAAAAGAATCTCCCAGTGTATTAATGTCGAATTAATGTAAATAGAAACTCCCAAGTCCCTCTGCACAACAGCATGCTGCAATCTTTCAAAATTTTAATAATAATAATAATAATAATAATAATAATAATAATAATAATAATAATAATCTGCTCTTCTATTATTCCTTCCAAAGTGGATGATCCCACATTTACCAACATTGTATTCCATCTGCCAGAGCTTGGTCCACTCACTTAACCTATCTATATCCCTCCGCAGACTCTCCACCTCCTCTGTTCAAATTGCTTTTCCACTCAGTTTAATGTCATCAGCAAATTTTGACAGGCATACATCAGGACTTTGCATTGAGGGATGCCCCAAAGCGCAGTGACCAGGTGGTGTGTGACGGGCATACATCAGGACTTTGCGTTGAGGAATGCCCCAAAGCGCAGTGTCCTGGTGGTGTGTGACGGGCATACATCAGGACTTTGCATTGAGGGATGCCCCAAAGCGCAGTGTCCTGGTGGTGTGTGACCTCAGGCTCCTGTACATCTTTCCCACAGCAGCCTTTGCCTCAGAACGTCAAGACTCAGTTTATATCCTGACATAGGTTGCTGTTTATGTGGAGTTTGCACGTCCACCATGTGACCACCTGTGTATCCCTGGACGCTTGACTTTTTTCCCCACTCCGCAAAGACACGTGGGTTGTTGTCAGAGAAACTAATCCATTCACATAAACACTCTAGACAGTCAGAGATAATAGAGACACGATATCGTGTGGGGGCCTGATCCTCTAACATTGGGATCCCCACCTGCGAAGACCAAGACAAGCACACCTCTATCTATACAGAAAGACGAGGCACATTAGGCGCGAACAGTTCTACAAACATCTCTGATGTTTAGTTCTAACTCACTGTCGCACACATACATCTGTTATCGTGCATAGATTGACTTGTCTCCGCAGCCTTGCCTGTCCCGTTTTCAGAACCCAGCTAAGGAATTTATTACATAGGAAAAGCTTCATTAAATCCTTAGATACTGTAAGTCATTTAAATATTGCTAATTAAGTGAAGGCACAGGGTGTTAACAATTAAAGTATTTTAACCCTTTATTCAAAATCTTCTTCCACAATTGTTGATTTCTTTGGACGCCATTGATTATAGCTTGATTGTGTGGCAGAATCTTGTCGGAGTTGATGAGAATGCAGGAGGACTCTTCTTAACAAAATCTCTATTGTTAATAATGTAGATGGACAGTTGATAATACTGGCTGTTAGCAGAGACTCAAGCGTTAACAGCCATCTGCTGTAAGGCATGGTCAGACCACACTGACAGTAGGCTCGGTAATATTGAGTCCCTTGTCTAAGAAGGGTTTTGTTGGCACTGGAGAGAGTCCAGAGGATGTTCACGAGAATGCTTCCAGCTATGAAAGAGTTAAGGCATGAGTAGTGTTTTTATAGCTCTGGGCCTGTGTTCAATGGAGCTTCGAAGAATGTTGCGGGACTTCATTGAAATTGAATATTGAAAGGCCTAGATAGTGTGGAGTGGTGAAGAGAAGAAGTGTGTGTGTGTGTGTGTGTGTGTGTGTGTGTGTGTGTGTGTGTGTGTGTGTGTGTGTGTGTGTGTGTGTGAGTGTGTGTGTGTGTGTGTGCGTGCGTGCGTGTGTGTGTGTGTGTGTGTGTGTGTGTGTGTGTGTGAGCCCGTGCGCACGCGTGGGGGGTAGTGGTGGCGTGCAGAAGTTATGTAGTTCTGGAGCCAGAGACACGTTCCTGTAGTACAGAGATGAAGAATTTCTTCAGCTAGGTGGTGGAGAATCTGTGGAATTCATTGCCACAGTCGATAAGTTCCTGATTAGCAAGGACATCAAAGGGCACAGAGAGAAGACGGAAGAATGGGGTTGAGAGGGAAAACAAGCCATGATCGTGTTTGTCGAAACACCTCATTCTGTTCCAGCGTACTTTCGATTGCCAAGAAATCTTGTTGGTCTCCTTCGTACTGATTTATGCCACAAGTTTATTGACTTTGTGTTGAATACTACGGACATTCAAATAAAGTACCCTTACACTAATTGAGCTTTATAACTCCTGTAATCTTCTCTTTTCCACTTGACTTTCCTTCGCTCCACTCTTACTTTTTTATTTTTTATCTTTTGCTTTCAATTTATCTTTATCCACTTTTTTACTTTATCCATACTTCCTCATTCGTTTGAACCCTCCCCACCCCCACTATTTAGTGCTGGGCCAGCTGAAGGGCTGAGGCTCCTCCAGCCCTGTCTCTTGGATCCTCACTACCGCCTCCCTCACAGTCACACCCTCTTGTCCCTGACCACGGACCGACTATGAGAAACGCAGATTGATCCTTGATTAATGTCTCATCACTCGTCTGAGATGAGCTGGAAACAGCCGGGGACACTTTAGCGCAAACAATGAAAGATTTATTTAAACAATAAATCTTATAGTTTAGCCCCAGGTATTACAGCACCCCTACTGGACAACGACGGTACTGCGGAGGCTCCGCGATCACGGTCAGCTCAACCCTGGAGTAAGCAACGGATCCGTCTGCCGTTTCTGCTGGGACATTCAGGCGTAGCAGAAAACGTCTAGAGGGCGGCAAAAGCCATAAAAACCCTGCTGAAGTCACATCGTTAAACCGAAATTCACTTCAAACCAAACTAAGTATTTATACTAAACAGAAAACACTGCGAACAGCAAAAGCGCATGATGAAAACGGGCAAAATACAGGGAGCAACCTGGCTGGCTGCAGCCTCCTGACGGCGCCGGTTGCAGAGGAATCAAACTTTAACTAGAACAGATGAAAAGCATTGGACGGAGTTTTGGCCGTGAGGGTTCTGAGGGGGTACTAAAGATTTTAGAGATGTAGCTATGAGCAAAGGGTTCCAAAGAGTTGTATCCAACATCACGCCACCTCTCCTTTCCACGAAGGCTCTCTCCACGAATCTGCTCTGACAAGTAACCTCGGGAGAAGTTTATCCGCACGGCATGCAGTTGGTTGTCACCCAGGAGAAGATTCTAATTGACCGCTCAACTGTTCCCTTGGCCAAGAGACCCCTCCCCTGTGCTACCCGAGATTCGCCCGGATCCCCGGGGTCTCTAAATTCTCCGCTACTCCCCACATCCCCGCACCCCCAGTCTGTCACCCTGGATGTGGAAACGGCGCATCCCGACCGCGAAGTGATTGGAAGAGTGTGAAGTGGACCCGGACACGGAAAGATCGCCCTGGCCCCGAGAGGAGTTCGCACTGGAATCGGCTGGATCTCCGTCGGGGAGCAATTACTGGGAAGTGGCGGTGCCGGGAAACCAGAACTGGAGCCTGAATCTTGTCTCCAGAGTCTGTGCAGAGAAAGACAGCGGGAAGACTGATACACGAGACCGGAGTTTGGGCCCTTGAACTGGCGGGTAGCGAGCTCTGTCCTGAATTGCATCTCCCGGCCAGTCCGATCCCCGGGAAGGTGGGAGTTCATCTCAGTTAAGAGTCCGGGATGGCCTTAGTTTACAACGCGGAGACCAAGCCCCATCCCCATACCTTCACTGTGAATAAATTCAGAGATAAACGTTATCCGTTCTTTTCCTGGACTGTTGATGAGAACAGGTGGCTGAGAATCTGCTCCGGTTCTACTCCGGCTCTGGAAACGGGTCGGGTCCCAGGACCGAGACTGTGGGTCAGGAGACACCATTGACAACAAGCTGGCATTGAACGGGTCTCATATGATCCCCAAACCGGGCAGAGTGAACCAGCACGTTTATGCAGGTTGAATGAATGAAATAAAAACTAATTGAATCTGACGCACCATCAATAACTCTCGGAGACGTGAGGCGAGGTATAGGCTTTAATTCGCTGGAAGAGAACAGTCAGCAGCAAGAGGTCCCCACACGGCATCCTGGAGACTGAGGGGGGAGCCGTGCCTCCAATCGCCTTTATACCGGGGTCTGTGGGAGGAGCCACAGGAGCAGTCAGCGGGGGAGGGGGCGTGTCCAGACAGGTAAATGTAGTTCACCACATAATCCAATACTCTCGACTAAATGATTTAATCATGTCATTTGCATCCGTCCGCGAAACCGTAATACTTCAGTGAAAGCGTAAAGACCTCGCTTTCCGCGGGCTCTGCGAGTTCAGCACCGCTGGGGCCTCGCGTCCTACTTGCAGAGGAATCGTTGCAATAGGTCAAACGAACTGTACCTTCAAACGCAGTTTTCCTGAAACGAGAAGCGCCGTGCACGCTTACCTGGCCAGACAGGATCCGTGGACCGGGAAAACGGTGGACATCTCAGGTCAATGTCTTTCCGGCGAACAGTTAGGATTTGGCAGGATAGATTCTGCGGAAATCGGATAATATAGAGCAACACACACGAAATGCTGGGGGAATTCAGCGGTGGAGGCAGCATCTGTGGAAATGAATAAGCAGTCGACGTTCAGTGCCGAGAGGTTTCAACAGGACACCCGAAAAGACGACAGTTTATTCATTTCTACAGCGAGTTTTGCGTTTCGGGAGAGCGCAGGGAGTGGCGGAGTGAAAGTGAGGAAGCTCCGTGCCCGGTGGAGCCCTGTGGCATGCGGTTGACTGACACAAGTAGCAGTGGGACTGACTCGCGGAGGCATGTGGTGCAGCAGTCAGCGTAACGCTCTGAGAGCGCCAGCAAACTGGATCAACCCTCGCTGCTCCCTGAAAGGAGTTTGTACGGTCTCGGCCTCTCCGTGACCACCTTGAATGCGGGCGGAAGCTTGTTGGTCCAACAGGCCCGTGAGGGTAGTATTTCTGATTCAACTGAACACAGTCACACAGACATTGTGAAATACGAAACAGGAACAGGCCTTCGGTCCCTAAAGTCCGAATCAAGCCCTTTACTCTCACTGCTGCCATCGGCACACACAGGGACCAGAGCCCTCCATCATCCATGTACCGATCCAAACTTCTCTCAAACGTTGAAATCGAGCTCGCATGCACCACCTGCGCTGACGCTCTCACTCTCCTCTCAGGGAAGTTACCCCCTCCTGTTCTCCTTAAACTTTCCACCCTTCACACTTCCCCCATGACCCCTACTTGTAGTCTCACCCAACCACAGTGCGAAAAGCTCGCTTGTATATCCCCAACTACACCTCCCGTAATGGTGTATAGCTCTATCAAAAATTCTCTCAATCCAAGGAAGCGTTCAATCCTTCACTCAGCCTCTAACTTTCCAGACTCTGCAACATCCCTGTGGGTTTTATCAGCACTCTTCCAACCTCACTTACATGTTTCCATCGGTAACTAGACACAATACTCCAACTGGGAATCGCCATCTTCAACATCCCATCTTTTCCACTCGGTACTGTGATTCATGAAGACCAATGCGCCAAAGGCTTTCTTCAGAAGTTTTTACCTGTGACATCCCTTTCAATGAATTGAGGACCTGTATTCCATAAGATCACAAACCCATAAGATATAGGAGCAGAATTAGGCCATACAGCCCATCAAGTCAGCCCCCACCATATCATCATGCCTGATCCAATTGTTCTTTCACCTCCAATCTCCTGCCTTTCCCCCATCTCATCATGGCCCGATCAGTCAAGAGTCTATCAACCTCAGCCTTAAGGTTGGCTTCCACAGCTGCCAAAGAATTCCACAGGTTCATCACCCTCTGGCGAAGGAAATCCCTCCTCCTCTCCATTCTGAAAGGATGCCCAAGGCTGTGCCCTCTGGTGTTGATGTCCCCACCATAGGAAACATTCTCTGCACATCCACTCTACCAAGCCCTTTACACCGTTCGATAGTGTTCCATGAGGTCACCCCTCATTCTTCGGAATTTGAGTGAAAACAGGCCCAGAGCCATCGAAAGCTCTTCCAACGACAAGCCAGTCAATTGTGGAATCATTTTGGTAAAACTCCTGAACCCTGGTCAGTTTCGGCACACCCTTTCTAAGATAAAGGACCCAAAGCTACTCACTATACTCAAAGCGAGGCCTCACCAGTGCTTTTTGAATTTTCAATATTACATCCTTGCTTTCATATCCTAGTACTCTTAAAATGAATGTTAACATCGCTCTTGCCTTCCTCGACACAGACTCGTACTGCAAACTAAACTTCAGGGAATCGTGCACAAGGATTCCCTTGCACTTTGTATTTTCTCTCCACCTAGAAAAAACATCAACCATTTTTACCAAAGTGCATGAAGAAACAATTTCCGACACTGTATTCCATTTGACATCTCTTTGTCCACTCTCCTAATCTGTGAGTCTTATGAAGCCTCTCTGCTTCCTCAAAACTACTTGCCCCTCAACTGATCTTCACATCGGCTGAACGTAACAACACAGCTATCAATTCTATCTTTGACATAGAACGTAAAAGGTATCGGTCCTAACACAGGCCCCTCTGGAACACCACGAGACACAGGCAGCCAAACAGAAAAGGCTCCCTTTATTCCCACCTTTTGCCACCTGCCAAGCAGCCACTGCTTTATCCAGAATGGAAACTTTCCTTGAAACATAGAAAACCTACAACACAGTCAGGCCCTTCGCCCACAATGCTGAGCCGAACATGTCCTTACTTTAGAAATTACCTCGGGTTACCTATAGCCCTCTATTCTTCTAATCTCCACGTCCCTATCCAGGAGTCTATTAAAACACCCTATTGTACCCACATCCACCACCGTCACTGGCTCCCTATTCCACATATGCAGCACTCTTTGCGTAAAAAAAACTTACCTCTGACATCTTCTCCATACCTACTTCCAAACACCATAAAACTGTGCCCTCTCGTTTTAGCCATTTCAGCCCTGGGATAAAAGCCTCTGACTATCCACACGATCAATGCCTCTCATTATAGACCTCTATCAGGTCACCTCTCATCCTCCATCGCTCCAAGGAGAAAAGGCCACGTTCAGTAAGCCTTTCCTCATAAGGCATGCTCCCCAATCCTGGCAACTTCCTTGTAAATCTCCTCTGCACCCTTTCTATAGCTTCCACATCCTTCCTGTAGTGAGGTGACCAGGACTGAGCACTGTACTCCAAGCAGGATCTGACCTGGGTCCTATATAGCTGCAACATTTTCTCTCAGCTCTTAAACTCAATCCCATGATTGATGAAGGCCAATGCATCGTAACCACAGAGTCAACCTGCACAGCAGCTTTGAGTGTCCTATTGACTCAGACTCCAAGATCCCTCTGTTCTTCCCCACTGCCAAGAGTCTCACCATTAATACTATGTTTTGCCATCATATTTGAACTACCAAAATGAGCCATCTCACACTTACCTGGGGTCGAGTCCATCTGCCACTTCTCAGCCCAGTTTTGTATCCTGTCGACGCCCAGCTGTAAACTGACAGCCGGCCACACTATCCACAACATCCTCAACCTTTGCGTCATTAGGAAATTTACTAACCCATCCCTCCACTTCCTCATCAGGTCATTTATAAAAATCACAAGGGAAGGTGACCCAGAGCAGATCCCTGAGACACACCACTGGTCACTGTCCTCTAATAGAATATGACCTGTCTACCGCCACGCTTTGCCTTCTGTGTGCAAGCCAGTTCTAGATCCGAAAAGCAAGGTCCCCTTGGATCCCAATCAAGACTCACTGGTCTATAATTTCCTGGGCTATCTCTGCTCCCTTTCTTGAATAAGAGAACAACATCCGTAACCCTCCAATCCTCCGCATTGATGATGCAAAGATAATTGCCAGAGGCTCAGCAATCTCTTCCCTTGTCTCCCACAATAGCCTGGGGTACATCTCGTCCGGTTCCAGTGACTAATCCAACTTGATGCTTTCCAGAAGCTCCAGCAGATCCTCTTTCTTAAAGTCTATTTGCTCAAGCATTTCAGTCTGCTGTAAGTCATCACTACAATCGCCAAGATCCTTTTCCGTAGAGAATACTGAAGCTAAGAATTCATTAAGTACCTCTGCTGTCTCCTCTGGTTCCATACTCACCTATCCACTTTCACACTTGATTGGTCCTATTCTGTCACATCTCACCCTCTTGCTCTTCACATATTTGTAGAATGCCTTCAGGTTTTTCTTAATCCTGCTGGCCAAGCGCTTCTCATGGCCCCTTCTGGATCTCCTAATTTCATTCTGAAGCTCCTTCCTGCTAGCCGTATAATCTTCTAGTTCTCTATCATTACCTAGTTTTTTGAACATTTCATAAGCTTTTCTTTTCTTTTGACTAGATTTTCAACTGCCTTTGTACACCATGGTTCCTGTACCCTACCATCCTTACCCTGCCTCATTGGAACGTACCTATGCAGAACGGCACGCAAATATCCTCCAAACATTTGCCACATTTCTGCTGTACATTTCCCTGAGAACATCTGTTCCCAACTTATGCTTCCAAGTTCCTGCCTGATAGGCTCGTATTTCCCCTTACTCCAATTAACAGCTTTCCTAATTTGTCTGTTCCTGTCTCTCTCCAATGCTATGGTGCAGGAGATAGAATTGTGATCACCATCTCCAAAATGCTCTCCCGCTGAGAGACCTGACACCTGACCAGGTTCATTTCCCAATACCAAATCAAGTACAGCCTCTCCTCTTGTACGTTTAACTACATACTGTCCGGAAACCTTCCAGAACACACCTAACAAACTCCACCCCATCTAAACCCCTTGCTTCAGCGAGGTGGCAATTAATACTGGGGAAATTATAATCCCCCATCACAACAACATTGTTATTAAAATCTCCCATCACGTCAACCCTGTTATTACTGCATTGTTCCAGAATCTGTCTCCCTATCTGCTCCTCAATGTCTGTTACTATTGTGCGGTCTATAAAAAACAGCCACTAGAGTTACTGACCCCTTCCTGTTTCTAACTTCCACCCACAGAGACTCAGTAGACAATCCCCCCATGACTCCTAACTCAAGGGGTTGGAAGTTCAAGGGGGATATTAGAGGAAAGTGTTTTACTCGGAGAGTGGTTGGTGCGTGGAATGCACTGCCTGAGTCAATGGTGGAGGCAGATACACTAGTGAAATTTAAGAGACTACGAGACAGGTATATGGGGATCAGGAATCAGGAATGCCAATTCCTGATGAAGGGTCTCGGCCCGAAACGTTGGCTACTCTTTTCTCACGGATGCTGCCTGGCCTGCTGAGTTCTTCCAGCGTTGTGCACGTACTGCCTATAATTCCCCCAAATGAATGCACATTGGCGTTTTAATCCAACATTGTTGTCAGATAATGATTTTGTAAAATTTATGGAGGGCCAGATAACTTTTTTTAAATACTAACACGTCATCTGAAACCTCAAGTCAGGTTGTTTGGGACGCTATGAAGGCATACCTAAGGAGTCAAATGATTTCATATACTGTGAATTTGAATAGAAAGACCCATAAAGAGCGATTAGATCTGGTTAGTCAAATTAAAGCGATAGACCAACTATATGCCCTGACTAAAAATCAGGAGCTTTATAAGAAATGAGTGGAACTTCAAACTTAGTTTGACCTTATTTCCACTCACCCAATTGAACGACAACTTTTGGAAAGTAAGAGCCCGTTTCTGGTAAGTTTTTAGTCAACCAAGACGCTTGAAATTTTAACAACATTTTACAAAAACTCAAATGGAAAATGGGAACATTACCTTGCATCACTCTGAGATTAATGATACATTCCAGAATTACTATTCTCGACTCTATACTTCTGAATCCCTAAATGATAATACTTATGTTGAACATTTTTTAAATAATTTAAACATTCCTACGCTTTCTCCCGATCTTAAAGCAAAATCTGATGCACCATTATCACTAGCGGAAATATCATCAGCTATTTCTGTACGGCAGTCTGGTAAATCTCCTGGACCTGATGGGTTCTCTGCAGAATTCTATAAATCATCTTTCCCTTTGCTTTCGCCTCAACTAATGTTAGTTTTAACTGACTCCTTTGTCTACTCTCTTGTTATTTCTTCAAAGAATTCCAGAAGCTTTGTCAGGCAATTTTTCCCTTGAGGAAACCATAGTGACTACAGCCTATTTTATCATGTGCCTCCACATACACTGAGAAATCACACTTAATATTCGCTCCCAACACTTTCTCAATCACTGAGGTTCAAATAATTGGCCCATAATTTCCTGCCTCTCTCCCTTCTTGAAATGTGGAGTGACGTTTGCATTTTTCTTGTCTTCTGGAACTATTCCAGAACTTAGTGATTCTTGAAATGCCATTACTAATGCCACGATATCCTGAAGTTGGACGGTGAACAGCCAGAGGTCATGGTACATATTGGTAACAACGACATGGGTAGAAAAAAAGAGGAGGTCTTTCAGACAGACTACAGGGAGTTAGGAAGGAAGTTCAGAAGCAGGACCTCAAATGTAGTAACCTCAGGATTACTGTCTGTGCCATGCAATAGTGAGGATAGGAATGGAGTGAGGTAGAGGATGTATGAATAGCTGAGGGATTGGAGCACAGGACAAGGGTTCAGATTTCTGGATCATTGAGACCTCCTTTGGGGCAGGCGTGACCTGTACAAAAAGGGCGGGTTGCACTTGAATCTGAGTGGGGGCAGTATCCTGGCTGGGAGGTTTGCTGAGACCGTTGGGGAGAGTTTAAACTAGAATTGCTGTGGGGTGGGATCCGAAATGAAGAGACGGAGGTAGGGGCTGTTGACTCACTTATAGAGAAAGCTTGGAGACTGTGCGAGAGGGAGGATAGGCAGGTGATAGAGAAGGGACTGATGGTTTGAGATGTGTCTGTTTTAACGCAAGAAGCACCATGAGCACCCGACCTGCTGAGTTCCTGTTTGTGTGTTTGGCGTTGGATTGTCAGCATCTGCAAATTCTATCTTGTTTGCGAAGTCTCTTCCAGGGATGCCTATGCTGAAGAAGTGTAAATCTTTCAATCGATGGGAATTCAATGAAACACTCTTTCACAGCTCCCCCCTGATGCCCTCTATCCTGTTGAAGTGTCTCGGCCAGAAACAGTCACTGTTTATTCAGCTCCAGAGATGCTGCCGGAAGTGCAGAGTTAATCCGGCATATTCCGTGCTTTGCCTTGGAATTCCGGCATCTGCAGAGTTTGTCATGTTTGTGCTATTACAACCTCACGTTTCTTGCAACTCTATCTGAGCACTCTACAAATCTGCCCCTCTATATCCGTGGACTGTTTGATGGTCTGCAATACAGCCCCGTTAATGTGGTCATACATTTCTTGTTCCTCAGTTCAACCGAAAACGACTCATTAGGCGAGTTCTCCAGTCCATCCTGACTGAGCATCGTTGTGACATTCCCAGACTAGTAATGCCTCGCCTCCTTTAACCCCTCACACTCTATTGCGCCTAGAACAACTGAATTAAGGAATATTGAGCTACCATTCCTGCCCTTCCTGTAATCAAGTCTGACTAATGGCTATAATACCACAATTCCATGTGTTGATCCATGTCCTGCACTAATCTGCCTTTCCTACTATATTTCTTCCATTGAAATATTCGCAGCACAAATATTCCTCACATCATGCTCAATGTCTTGATTCCGGAAATTGTCCGAGGTCTTAACAACATCTGTCACCTCAACCTCTCCACTGTACGTTCTGGCACTCTGGTTCCATTTCAGGTGCAAACCGTCTGTTCTTACCAGGCCCACTTTTTCTGGAAGACAGCCCAACCAATTGATCAAAAATCTGACGCCGTCCATCCTAAACCAAATCCTTAGCCACATGTTAAACTGTAAAACCTTCCTATTTCTGGCCTCACCAGCACATAGTACAGTACTAATCGTGATATCACAACCCTGGAAGTTCTTGTAACGGAGCCCCTAACTCACTGATCTTACTTTGCAGAACCTCCTCACTGTTGTTGCCTATGTCTCTCATCATAATTGGATGAGTCTCCACCCACCACCAGTCCCGGGGCGGCGCTGTCCGAGTCTCCCCCGCGGTCCCGGGGCCGCGCTGCCCGTCTTCCCCCTGTCCCCGCGGCCGCACTGCCCGAGTCTCACCCCCCCCCCCGGGTCCCGGGGCCCGCGCTGCCCGAGTCTCCCCCTGGTCCCGGTGACGCGCTGCCCGAGTCTCCTCCCCCCGGTCCCCGGGGCCGCGCTGCCCGAATCTCCCTCCGATACCCGGGGCCGCGCTGCCCGAGTCTCCCCCTAGTCCCGGGCCGCGCTGCCCTAGTCTCCCCCCGATCCTGGGGCCACGCAGCCCGATCTCCCCCAAGTCCGTTGGCCGGGATGCCCCAGTCTCCCTCCGATCCCAGGGGCCGCGCTGCCCGTTTCTCCCCCCGGTCCGGGGCCGCGCTGCGCAATTCTCCCCCGGTCCCGGGGCTGCGCTGCCTTTAGTCTCCCTCCGATTCCCGGGGCCGCGCTGCCCGAGTCTCACCCCCCCCCCCGGGTCCCGGGGCCGCGCGATCCGAGCCTCTCCCGTTCCGGGGTCCCGCAGCCCGAGTCTCCCCCGTTACGGGGCCGCTCTGGCCGAGTCTCACACCAGTCCCGGGGCCGCGCTGTCCCGTGTCTTCCCCCCGGTCGCGGGGTCCCGCAGCCCTCGTCCTCCCCCCGATCACGGGGCCGCGCTGCCCGAGTCTCCCCCCAAGTCCCCAGGGCCGCGCTGCCTGTGTCTTCCCCCCGCCCCGGGGCCGCGCTGCCCGAGTCTCCCCCTCACCGCCAGTCCCGGTGCCGCGCTGCCCGAATCTACCCCCCGGTCCCGGGGCCGAGCTGCGCGAGTCTCTCCCGTTCCGGGGCCGCGCTGCCCTAGTCTGCCCCCGATTCTAGGGCCGCGCTGCCCGAGTCTTCCCCAAGTCCCGGGGGCCGCGCTGCCCGAGTCTCCCTCCGATCCCGGGGCCGCGCTACCCGAGTCGCCCTCCGATACCCGGGGGCCGCGCTGCCCGAGACTCCCTCCGATCCCAGGGGCCGCGCTGCCCGTTTCTCCCCCAGGTCCCGGGACCGCGCGGCCCTAGTCTCCTCCCGATCCCGGGGCCGCGCTGCCCGAGTCTCCGCCGGTCCCGGGGCTACGCTTCCTTTAGTCTCACACCAAGTCCCGGGGCGGCGCTGCCCGAGTCTCCCTCCGATCCCCGGGCCGCGCTTCACGAGTCTGCACCCGGTCCCCGGGGCCGCGCTGCCCGAGTCTCCCCGCGGTCCCGGGGCCGCGCTGCCCGTGTCTCCCCCGATCCCGGGGCCGCGCGGCCCGAGTCTCCCACCGGTCCCCGGGGCCGCGCTGCCCGTTTTCACCCGGGCCCTGGGCAGCGCAGCCCGTGTTCCTCCCGTTCCGGGGTCCCGCAGCCATAGACTCCCCCCCGATCACGGGGCCGCGCTGCTCGAGTCTCCCCCGTCCCAGGCAGCGCTGCCCGCGTCTTCCCCCCGCCCCCGGGGCCCGCGCTTCCCGAGTCTACCCTCAGCGCCAGTCCCGGGGCCGCGCTGCCCGAGTCTCCCCACGGTCCCCGGGGCTGCGCTGCGCAATTCTCCCGCGGTCCCGGGGCTACGCTGCCTTTAGTCACACTCCGATTCCCGGGGCCGCGCTGCCCGAGTCTCCGTCCCCCCGGTACCCGGGGCCGCGCAGCCGAGGCTCCCTCCGATCCCCGGGGCCGCGCAGCCCGAGGCTCCCTCCGATCCCCCGGGGCGGCTCTGCCCGAATCTCCCCCAAGTCCCGGGGCGGCGCTGCCCCGAGTCTCCCTCCGATCCCCGGGCCGCGCTTCACGAGTCTGCACCCGGTCCCCGGGGCCGCGCTGCCCGAGTCTCCCCCCGGTCCCCGGGGCCGCGCTGCACAATTCTCCCCCGGTTCCGGGGCCGCGCTGCCCGAATCTCCCCGCGGTCCCCGGGGCCGCGCTGCCCGTGTGTCCCCCAAGTCCCGGGGTCGCGCTGCCCGAGTCTCCCACCGGTCCCGGGGCCCGCGCTGCCCGAGTCTCCACCCACCACCGGTCCCGGGGCCGCGCTGCCCGTTTTTACACGGGCCCCTGGGCCGCGCTGTCCGTGTCTCCCCCAAGTCCCGGGGCCGCGCTGCCCGAGTCTCCACCCACCACCAGTCCCGGGGGCCGCGCTGCCCGTTTCTCCCCCCGGTCCCTGGGCCGCGCTGCGCAATTCTCCACCTGTCCCGGGGCCGCGCTGCCCGAGTCTCCTCCCCCCCGGTCCCCGGGGCCGCGCTGCCCGAATCTCCCTCCGATACCCAGGGCCGCGCTGCCCGAGTCTCCCCCGTCCCAGGCAGCGCTGCCCGCGTCTTCCCCCCCGCCCCGGGGCCGCGCTTCCCGAGTCTACCCTCAGCGCCAGTCCCGGGGCCGCGCTGCCCGAGTCTCCCCACGGTCCCCGGGGCTGCGCTGCGCAATTCTCCCCCGGTCCCGGGGCTACGCTGCCTTTAGTCACACTCCGATTCCCGGGGCCGCGCTGCCCGAGTCTCCGTCCCCCCGGTACCCGGGGCCGCGCAGCCCGAGGCTCCCTCCGATCCCCGGGGCCGCGCAGCCCGAGGCTCCCTCCGATCCCCGGGGCGGCTCTGCCCGAATCTCCCCCAAGTCCCCGGGGCGGCGCTGCCCGAGTCTCCCTCCGATCCCCGGGCCGCGCTTCACGAGTCTGCACCCGGTCCCCGGGGCCGCGCTGCCCGAGTCTCCCCCCGGTCCCCGGGGACGCGCTGCACAATTCTCCCCCGGTTCCGGGGCCGCGCTGCCCGAATCTCCCCGCGGTCCCGGGGCCGCGCTGCCCGTGTGTCCCCCCAAGTCCCGGGGTCGCGCTGCCCGAGTCTCCCACCGGTCCCGGGGCCGCGCTGCCCGAGTCTCCACCCACCACCGGTCCCGGGGCCGCGCTGCCCGTTTTTACACGGGCCCTGGGCCGCGTTGTCCGTGTCTCCCCCAAGTCCCGGGGCCGCGCTGCCCGAGTCTCCACCCACCACCAGTCCCGGGGCCGCGCTGCCCGTTTCTCCCCCCGGTCCCGGGGCCGCGCTGCGCAATTCTCCCCCGGTCCCCGGGGCCGCGCTGCCCGAATCTCCCTCCGATACCCGGGGCCGCGCTGCCCGAGTCTCCCCCCAGTCCGGGCCGCGCTGCCCTAGTCTCCCCCCCGATACTGGGGCCACGCAGCCGAAACTCCCCCAAGTCCGTTGGCCGCGATGCCCGAGTCTCCCTCCGATCCCAGGGGCCGCGCTGCCCGTTCTTCTCCCCCCGGTACCGGGGCCGCGCGGCCCTAGTCTCCTCCCGATCCAGGGGCCGCTCTGCCCGAGTCTCCCACCGGTCCCGGGGCCGCGCTGCCCGTTTTCACCCGGGCCCTGGGCCGCGCTGCCCGTGTCTTTCCCAAGTCCCGGGGCCGCGCTGCCCGAGTCTCCACCCACCACCGGTCCCGGGGCCGCGCTGCCCGTGTCTCCCCCAAGTCCCGGGGCCGCGCTGCCCGAGTCTCCACCCACCACCAGTCCCGGGGCCGCGCTGCCCGTTTCTTCCCCCCGGTCCCTGGGCCGCGCTGCGCAATTCTCCCCCTGTCCCGGGGCCGCGCTGCCCGAGTCTCCTCCCCCAGGTCCCCGGGGCCGCGCTGCCCGAATCTCCCTCCGATACCCAGGCCGCGCTGCCCGAGTCTCCCCCCAGTCCCCGGGCCGCGCTGCCCTAGTCTCCCCCCGATACTGGGGCCACGCAGCCCGATCTCCCCCAAGTCCGTTGGCCGCGATGCCCGAGTCTCCCTCCGATCCCAGGGGCCGCGCTGCCCGTTTCTCCCCCCGGTCCCCGGGACCGCGCGGCCCTAGTCTCCTCCCGATCCCGGGGCCGCGCTGCCCGAGTCTTCACCCACCACCAGTCCCGGGGCCGCGCTGCCCGAGTTCGCCCCCGGTCCCGGGGCCGCGCTGCCCGAGTCTCCCACCGGTCCAGGGAGCGAGCTGCCCGAGTCTCCGTCCGATCCCCGGGCCGCGCTTCACGAGTCTTTACCCGGTCACCGGGGCCGCGATGCCCAATTCTCCCCCGGTCCCGGGGCCGCGCTGCCCGAGTCTCCCTCCGATCCTCGGGGCCGCGCTGCCCGAGTCTCCCCGCGGTCCCAGGGACGCGCTGCCCGTGTCTCCCCAAGTCCCGGGGTCGCGCTGCCCCGAGTCTCCACGCGCTGCCCGAGTTCGCCCCCGATCCCGGGGCCGCGCTGCCCGATTCTCCCACCGGTCCCGGTGCCGCGCTGCCCGTTTTCACCCGGGCCCTGGGCCGCGCTGCCCGTGTCTCCCCCAAGTCTCGGGGCCGCGCTGCCCGAGTCTCCACCCACCACCAGTCCCGGTGCCGCGCTGACCGAATCTACCCCCCCCCCCGGTCCCGTGGCCGAGCTGCGCGAGTCTCTCCCGTTCCGGGGCCGCGCTGCCCTAGTCTGCCCCCGATTCTAGGGCCGCGCTGCCCGAGTCGCCCTCCGATACCCGGGGCCGCGCTGCCCGAGACTCCCTCCGATCCCAGGGGCCGCGCTGCCCGTTTCTCCCCCAGGTCCCGGGACCGCGCGGCCCTAGTCTCCTCCCGATCCCGGGGCCGCGCTGCCCGAGACTCCCCACGGTCCCCGGGGCTGCGCGCTGCCTTTAGTCTCACTCCGATTCCCGGGTCCGCGCAGCCCGAGGCTCCCTCCGATCCCCGGGGCGGCTCTGCCGGAATCTCCACCAAGTCCCGGGGCCGCGCTGCCCGAGACTCCCCCCGGTCCCGGGGCCGCGCTGCCCGAGTCTCCCACCGGTCCCGGTGCCGCGCTGCCCGTTTTCACCCGGGCCCTGGGCCGCGCTGCCCGTGTCTCCCCCAAGTCCCGGGGCCGCGCTGCCCGAGTCTCCACCCACCACCAGTCCCCGGTGCCGCGCTGCCCGAATCTACCCCCCGGTCCCGGGGCCGAGCTGCGCGAGACTCTCCCGTTCCGGGGCCGCGCTGCCCTAGTCTGCCCCCGATTCTAGGGCCGCGCTGCCCGAGTCTTCCCCAAGTCCCGGGGCCGCGCTGCCCGAGTCTCCCTCCGATCCCGGGGCCGCGCTACCCGAGTCGCCCTCCGATACCCGGGGCCGCGCTGCCCGAGACTCCCTCCGATCCCAGGGGCCGCGCTGCCCGTTTCTCCCCCAGGTCCCGGGACCCGCGCGGCCCTAGTCTCCTCCCGATCCCGGGGCCGCGCTGCCCGAGCCTCCCCACGGTCCCCGGGGCCGCGCTGCCCGAGACTCCCTCCGATCCCAGGGGCCGCGCTGCCCGTTTCTCCCCCAGGTCCCGGGACCGCGCGGCCCTAGTCTCCTCCCGATCCCGGGTCCGCGCAGCCCGAGGCTCCCTCCGATCCCCGGGGCGGCTCTGCCGGAATCTCCACCAAGTCCCGGGGCCGCGCTGCCCGAGACTCCCTCCGATCCCAGGGGCCGCGCTGCCCGTTTCTCCCCCAGGTCCCGGGACCGCGCGGCCCTAGTCTCCTCCCGATCCCGGGGCCGCGCTGCCCGAGCCTCCCCACGGTCCCCGGGGCTGCGCTGCGCAATTCTCCCCCGGTCCCGGGGCTACGCTTCCTTTAGTCTCACTCCGATTCCCGGGTCCGCGCAGCCCGAGGCTCCCTTCGATCCCCGGGCCGCGCTTCACGAGTCTGCACCCGGTCCCCGGGGCCGCGCTGCCGAGTCTCCCCGCGGTCCCGGGGCCGTGCTGCCCGTGTCTCCCCCGATCCCGGGGCCGCGCGGACCAAGTCTCCCACCGGTCCCGGGGCCGCGCTGCCCGTTTTCACCCCGGGCCCTGGGCCGCGCAGCCCGTGTTCCTCCCGTTCCGGGGTTCCGCAGCCATAGACTCCCCCCCGATCACGGGGGCCGCGCTGCTCGAGTCTCCCCCAAGTCCCAGGCAGCGCTGCCCGCGTCTTCCCCCCGCCCCGGGGCCGCGCTTCCCGAGTCTCCCCTCAGCGCCAGTCCCGGGGCCGCGCTGCCCGAGTCTCCCCACGGTCCCCGGGGCTGCGCTGGCGCAATTCTCCCCCGGTCCGGGGCTACGCTGCCTTTAGTCTCACTCCGATTCCCGGGGCCGCGCTGCCCGAGTCTCCGCCCCCCCCGTTCCCGGGGCCGCGCAGCCCGAGGCTCCCTCCGATCCCCGGGGCCGCGCAGCCCGAGGCTCCCTCCGATCCCCGGGGCGGCTCTGCCCGAATCTCCCCCAAGTCTCGGGGCGGCGCTGCCCGAGTCTCCCTCAGATCCCCGGGCCGCGCTTCACGAGTCTGCACCCGGTCCCCGGGGCCGCGCTGCACAATTCTCCCCCGGTTCCGGGGCCGCGCTGCCCGAGTCTCCCCCGCGGTCCCGGGGCCGCGCTGCCCGTGTGTCCCCCAAGTCCCGGGGTCGCGCTGCCCGAGTCTCCACCCACCACCAGTCCCGGGGCGGCGCTGCCCGAGTTCGCCCCTGGTCCCGGGGCCGCGCTGCCCGTTTTCACCCGGGCCCTGGGCCGCGCAGCCCGTGTCCCTCCCGTTCCGGGGTCCCGCAGCCATAGACTCCCCCCCCCCGATCACGGGGCCGCGCTGCTCGAGTCTCCCCCAAGTCCCAGGGCCGCGCTGCCCGCGTCTTCCCCCCGCCCCGGGGCCGCGCTTCCCGAGTCTCCCCTCAGCGCCAGTCCCGGGGCCGCGCTGCCCGAGTCCCTCCCGTTCCGGGACGCGCGGCCCGTGACTCCCTCCGATCCTCGGGCCGCGCTGCAAGAGTCTTCCCCCGGTCCCGGGGCCGCGCGCTGCCCGAGTCTCCCGCCGGTCCAGGGGGCGCGCTGCCCGAGTCTCCCTCCGATCCCCGGGCCGCGCTTCACGAGTCTGCACCCGGTCCCCGGGGCCGCGCTGCCCGAGTCTCCCCGCGGTCCTGGGGCCGCGTGCCCGTCTTCCCCCTGTCCCGGGGGCCGCTCTGCCCTAGTCTCTCCCGTTCAAGGGCCGCGCGGCCCGGGTCTGCTCACGGTGCCAGGGCCGCGCTGCCCGAGTCTCCCTCCGATCCCGGGGCCGCGCTACCCGACTCGCCCCTCCGATCCCAGGGGCCGACCTGCCCGTTTCTCCCCCCAGGTCTCGGGACAGCGCGGCCATAGTCTCCTCCCGATCCAGGGGCCGCGCTGCCCGAGTCTCCCACCGGTCCCGGGGTCGCGCTGCCCGAGTCTCCCACCTGTCCCGGGGCCGCGCTGCCCGTTTTTACACGGGCCCTGGCCGCGCGGTCCGTGTCTCCCCCAAGTCCCCCTCCGTGGCCGCGCTGCCCGAGTCTCCACCCACCACCAGTCCCGGGGCCGCGCTGCCCGTTTCTCCCCCCGGTCCCGGGGCCGCGCTGCGCAATTCTCCCCCGGTCCGGGGCCGCGCTGCGCAATTCTCCCCCGGTCCCGGGGCCGCGCTGCGCAGTTCTCCCCCGGGTCCCGGGGCCGCGCTGCCCGAATCTCCCTCCGATACCCGGGGCCGCGCTGCCCGAGTCTCCCCCCAGTCCCGGGCCGCGCTGCCCTAGTCTCCCCCCGATACTGGGCCACGCAGCCGAAACTCCCCCAAGTCCGTTGGCCGCGATGCCCGAGTCTCCCTCCGATCCCAGGGGCCGCGCTGACCGTTTCTCCCCCCGGTACCGGGGCCGCGCGGCCCTAGTCTCCTCCCGATCCAGGGCCGCTCTGCCCGAGTCTCCCACCGGTCCCGGGGCCGCGCTGCCCGTTTTCACCCGGGCCCTGGGCCGCGCTGCCCGTGTCTTTCCCAAGTCCCGGGGCCGCGCTGCCCGAGTCTCCACCCACCACCGGTCCCGGGGCCGCGCTGCCCGTTTTTACACGGGCCCTGGGCCGCGCTGTCCGTGTCTCCCCCAAGTCCCGGGGCCGCGCTGCCCGAGTCTCCACACACCACCAGTCCCGGGGCCGCGCTGCCCGTTTCTCCCCCCGGTCCCTGGGCCGCGCTGCGCAATTCTCCCCCGCTCCCGGGGCCGCGCTGCCCGAGTCTCCTCCCCCGGGTCCCCGGGGCCGCGCTGCCCGAATCTCCCTCCGATACCGAGGGCCGCGCTGCCCGAGTCTCCCCCCAGTCCCGGGCCGCGCTGCCCTAGTCTCCCCCCCGATACTGGGGCCACGCAGCCCGATCTCCCCCAAGTCCGTTGGCCGCGATGCCCGAGTCTCCCTCCGATCCCAGGGGCCGCGCTGCCCGTTTCTCCCCCCGGTCCCGGGACCGCGCGGCCCTAGTCTCCTCCCGATCCCGGGGCCGCGCTGCCCGAGTCTTCACCCACCACCAGTCCCGGGGCAGCGCTGCCCGAGTTCGCCCCCGGTCCCGGGGCCGCGCTGCCCGAGTTCGCCCCCGGTCCCGGGGCCGCGCTGCCCGAGTCTCCCACCGGTCCAGGGAGCGAGCTGCGCAATTCTCCCCCCGGTCCCGGGGCAGCGCTGCCCGAGTTCGCCCCCCGGTCCCGGGGCCCGCGCTGCCCGAGTTCGCCCCCGGTCCCGGGGCCGCGCTGCCCGAGTCTCCCACCGGTCCAGGGAGCGAGCTGCGCAATTCTCCCCCGGTCCCGGGGCCGCGCTGCGCAATTCTCCCCCGGTCCCGGGGCCGCGCTGCGCAATTCTCCCCCGGTCCCCGGGGCCGCGCTGCCCGAGTCTCCCTCCGATACCCGGGGCCGCGCTGCCCGAGTCTCCCCCCAGTCCCGGGCCGCGCTGCCCTAGTCTCCCCCCGATACTGGGGCCACGCAGCCGAAACTCCCCCAAGTCCGTTGGCCGCGATGCCCGAGTCTCCCTCCGATCCCAGGGGCCGCGCTGACCGTTTCTCCCCCCGGTACCGGGGCCGCGCGGCCCTAGTCTCCTCCCGATCCAGGAGCCGCTCTGCCCGAGTCTCCCACCGGTCCCGGGGCCGCGCTGCCCGTTTTCACCCGGGCCCTGGGCCGCGCTGCCCGTGTCTTTCCCAAGTCCCGGGGCCGCGCTGCCCGAGTCTCCACCCACCACCGGTCCCGGGGCCGCGCTGCCCGTTTTTACACGGGCCCTGGGCCGCGCTGTCCGTGTCTCCGGGGCCGCGCTGCCCGAGTCTCCACACACCACCAGTCCCGGGGCCGCGCTGCCCGTTTCTCCCCCCGGTCCCTGGGCCGCGCTGCGCAATTCTCCCCCGGTCCCGGGGCCGCGCTGCCCGAGTCTTTCCCAAGTCCGGGGCCGCGCTGCCCGAGTCTCCACCCACCACCGGTCCCGGGGCCGCGCTGCCCGTTTTTACACGGGCCCTGGGCCGCGCTGTCCGTGTCTCCCCCAAGTCCCGGGGCCGCGCTGCCCGAGTCTCCACACACCACCAGTCCCGGGGCCGCGCTGCCCGTTTCTCCCCCCGGTCCCTGGGCCGCGCTGCGCAATTCTCCCCCGGTCCCGGGGCCGCGCTGCCCGAGTCTCCTCCCCCGGGTCCCCGGGGC